>NW_007248081.1:180161-238194 GCF_000164805.1 Carlito syrichta | reverse complement strand
GAGCCCAACAGGTCGAGGATGCGGTGGCCGGGAGCGGCCACTGCACTCCAGTCTGGGTGACAGAGTGAGGCTCCAACTCAAAAAAAAAAAAAAAAGTTTCCAGAGTGCTCTCTCTTTTCATATTCTCTTTTAAGGACAATAATGCAAGCTATCTTCAGATTTTTGATCCCTGTTCATATCTTGCTTATCAGATCCCGTGTGTGCACACACACTAAAGAATTAAACAGAAAAATGACTTGTTGGTCTGGCATTTGCAACCTTCTGCAGCCAGGTCCAACCTGCATTTCTAGCTGTCTTCTTCACATTGTTTTTCTGTTCGGCACATCTTATATTCCAGGAACATTGGTCTACTTTTTTACTAAATTTGGCCATGCGTTTCATTGCCTCTCTCTTGTGTCCTCATCACATAGTTTTGTATATTTTAATTTGTAGTCCTCTCCATTCTCTATATCTAGGATAATTTCTGCTGGCAGCTGCTCCCTCGCTGGTTTAGGCAAAGAGCCTGCCTAGATTCTGACCCTGGTCTCCACTTTCATGTGGTTGTCTCTCTACCTTCACATGGTTGGGCCTTTCTTCTCAACAGCTGGGAAACACTGACGCCTTTGGAAACTTTTCCTTTGCTGGTCGCTCTTTAATTTCATTTTGTGTTACCTTTCCCTCATTTCTTTCACTTCAGCCATACTGCACAGCCTCCATGAGACACCTCACATGTGTCACATTTCTGCCTTGGGCTTTTTCCTGCCAGGAATGCTCATGTTTCAGATATACACTCACTCGATAAGTTCCTTACCATCCCCAAGTCTTGGCTGAAATATCCCCTTTTTAATGAGATGCCTACACTCAACTCGCAAGCTATCCTGGCCTGTTTTCCCATGTCCTCTCTCCCATTCCAGTTTTTTCTATCTTGTTCTTTTTTTCTTGATATTTTACGGCTTTCTAACATACTATTGATTCCTTATGTGTTAGGTGTGTATCTTTTTCTCTCTATATACCTACTGGAATTTAAATTCCTTTAGGAAAGAGATCTTTGTTTCATTTGCTAATGTATCCCACATATCTAGAAGAATGCCTAGCACAAAACGGGCACTGAATTAATGTTTGCTGAATAAATGAATGGCTTATTATTTTTTTTTAAATCAGAAATGTAATAATTTCAGCCTCCTTAAGCAAACTATCTTTTTTCATTTTAAGCAAATGGGAATTTTGGAAAGAGTAGAAATATTTAAATGATCTAGATTTCAACTAACTCTGCCACTGATGACTTTAGTGCTGAGTGAATAACAGGCTCTTTTGTAAATTAGGCTAAAAAATTCAGAGAATAAGGAAGGTGGTTGAGAGTGGAATAGGTTCAGGACCTAGATGCTAAGATAATTCACTTTTCCCCCCATTTTAGCAGCAAGCATCTGAGAAGGGAAAAGTAAGAAGTTTTGGCAAATTCTGATATAGGATGGACCTTGATTTGGTGTCTACAAACAAAGTACAACTAATGGCAAACATATTGTAGCACATTTTATAGGCTTTATTCCTTAAAATTGCTACTTTGTTGGATGTTGATTTTTTTAAAAATTTGAGGTGAAATTTACATCACACAGAATTAACCATTTTAATTTGAATAATTGGGGCATTTAGTACATTCATAGTGTTGTAGAATCCTGGCCTCTATCTGACTCCAAAATGTTTCCATTGTTCCAAAGTTAAACCTTGAGCCCCTTAAGCAGTTTCTCCCTGTCGTCTACTCCCCAGTCCCTGACAACCATCAATCTGTTTTCTGTCTCTATAAACTTATTTAGTCTAGATGTTTCACATAAATGGAGTCACATAACATGTGACTTACTGTGTCTGGCTTTCACTTTGGATAATACTTTTGAGGTCATATTATAGCATGTGCTAGTACTATGTTCCTCTTAATGACTGAATAATATTCCATTGTATTTGCATACCATGGTTTATTCATCTATTGATGGTTATTGGGGTGTTTCCACCTTTTGGCTAATGTGAATAGTGCAACTGTGAACATGTATTTGAGAACCTGTTTTCAATTATTTTGGATATATACTTAGGTGTGAAATTGCTGTGTTATATGATAATTCTATGTCAAAATTTCTGAGGACCTGCTAAACTGTTTTCACAGCAGCTGCATCATTTTACATTCCCATCAGCAATGTTTAAGGGTTCTGATTTTAACATTATCTCAGTAGCGCTTATTTTCTGTTTTTTTATGGGTGTTGGTTTTAAGCTTTAAAAACTTAATGGTTTACTGAAAACTGTGCTTTCACAAAGATTTGATTGGACATAACAAAAAAAAAATCAAGTATATTAACTCCTGTTCTTATAGAAGTGAATAAAGTCTTTAGGGAAACATCAGAATATAAATCATATTTAATTATAACAAGTTTATTGAGTGAAAATGGTGGTATAGGACTCACAAGTATGACTGAAAAGTTTGTAGTTTTACATGAAAGAGGGATACATTATTAGTTGTGGTTATGTTATGAGTTGTTTTACATGAAAGATGGATATGTTATGAGTTGTACTAAACAGTATTATATGTGTTAATAGCGAAGTAGTCATAAACTATTACTTATGTATTTCATAAAAATTATGTAAAGATACTTCACCTATTTAAACTATAATTATAAAATAATTATGCTATAGAAAATTTAGAAAATGGATGAAAGAAAAAATACCACTCTAGACTTGTTTACATTGTAGAATTTAGATATATTTTAGGATTTTTAAAATCTTTTTATTTTTTGAGCTGGAGTCTCACTCAGTCGCCCAGACTGGAGTGCAGTGGCCGCTCCCAGCCACCGCAGCCTCGACCTGCTGGGCTCCGGCGATCCTTCCGCCTCAGCCTTCCAAGAAACTGGAGCTACAGGCGTGCACAACCACACCCGGCTAGTTTTTGATTTATTGTAGAGATGAGGTCTCGCCAAGTTGCCCAGGTGGGTCTCAAACCCGCGGGCTCAGGCAATCCACTCACCTCGGCCTCCCAAAGCACTGGGATTACAGGCTGAGCCACCGAGTCCAGCTGAAGTTCTGCTTTTTAAAAAAACATTATCAAACAAGGCAGAGAAAGGGTATAGAAGGAGCTACAGAAGTTGATCAAGAAGTTGATCAGAAAATTGAAGCATGATGGTGGGAGAAATAAAGGGGGTAGGCATCAAAGGGAAACTAGGTAGAAGTACAGACTCGAGATTTTCTGTTAGGAACAGACCTATTAGACATGAGAAAAGTGGAAAAATATGGAATTGTAAGTGCTACCGCTTGTAATACAGAACTTGCAGGAGTAGATCTAATCCTACAGAGTTAAAGAATTATACCCAGAGCACAAGGAAGAAGTAACAGAAACATAAGCAGGATTCTGGGCAACCCCCTCAGGTTCCCTCCCACTGTGGGTGCTTTTCTGTCCTCTCCATATATCCTGCTTTGTCAAAAAAAAAAAAAGAAAAAGAAAAATTTAAAAAGGAAATACGCAGGATTCTAATGTAGAAGTTAACAGTGAAGGCAGGTGAAGGCATCGCTTTGGAATCAGAATACCTGATTGGAATCCCATCTCCATGATTTTTTGTCTTGGGATGAATTTTCTTTTCTTTCTTTTTTTTCTTTGAGTTGGAGTCTCACTCCGTCACCCAGACTGGAGTGCAGTGGCCGCTCCCGGCCACCACAGCCTCCACCTGCTGGGCTCTGGCGAACCTTCCGCCTCAGCCTTCCAAGTAGCTGGAACTACAGGTGCGCGCTACCACACCCAGCTAACTTTTTTTTTATTGTAGAGATGAGGGCTCGCCAAGTTGGCCAGGCAAGTCTCGAACCCGCGGCCTTAGGCTTCCCAAAGTGCTGAGAATACAGGGTGAGCCACTGAGCCCAACCGAATTTTCAGTCTCTTTTGGATTAGATTTGATGTTCTCATCTGAAAATGAGTGTTAATTGCTACTTACAGGATTATTAAGAGACAATGTGTATTGAGTCCCTAGCATAGTACCTGATACACATTACTTCATGGTATTATCATTATCATATTAATTTCATTTTATTTGTATTGCATTATGGCAAAGTAGAGAAACTGTCACAGCCATTATTAATGGGATTTTAGACTAGATACTCTAAATTCCCTTACAGTTTTAACTGGCATTCCATATTTCTTCAGTGATACTAATTTTTTTCTGAGTTGATATTTTTAAGCATTGTACTCAATGCCACTTTAAAAACTAATATGTAAATAATGATTCTATGGGACTTTATTCAAAACATTTGTTTTTATTTTTGCTTTTTTTTAATATCAAAAGCTTTAGAGGATACAAATAGTTGTTGTGATTACATGGATGCGTTCTTTTGTGGCAAAGAAGTCTGGACTTTAAGTGTACCCACCACCCCACCTGTGCACATTGTACCCGATAGGTGATGTATTTATTTATTTATTTTTGAGTTGAGGTCTTACTCTGTTACCCAAGCTGGAGTGCAGGGACACCTTCATGACCCACTGTAGCCTCAACCTTCTGGGCTCAGGCCTTCCTTCCACCTCAGCTTCCAAGTATCTGGGACTACAGGCAACTGCTACCATATCTGGCTAATTTTTTTGTGGAGACAAGGTTTTGCTATGTTACCTAGGGCAGTCTCAAACTCCTGGGCTCAAGCAGTCCTCTTAGCTCCCCAAAGTGCTGGGATTACAGGCGTGAGTCACTGTGTCTACAACAATAGTTATTACTAAGATGTGAAATACTTTCTTCCCTCTTAGTATTCTTTAAATTAGATTATAAGTTTAGATTGTATCTGACTCATAAAAATGTACTGCATCAAAGCTATCACTTTTACTCATGAGATGGTACAGTAATCAGGGTCAATGGTTGTCATTAGTTTATTTTAAAATAGTAAAGTGTTACAAGACCAGGCAGTGGACCGTGTAGAGTTAAAGCTAGAGGAGATTGCTGTTTGTGCTAATGACAGTTCCTTAACTTCTATTGAAAACTATTGAACATAAGCATATGACTCTGTATACTAATTGTAATGCATTACTGTACCCCATAATCTATATGAGTGTTCACCTCTGCACTTGGCCTGTCCAGCTGTTGTCTTGAACAGTTATCAGCGAGTTATTATTCTGATATGAACTGTGTCATGCTCGAAAAAGGGATGAAAAAAATGTTAATGAGCATGCATGAATGTTGGTTGATGAAGGTTAAGTGGCTGCAGATATGTGCTCTGCATTCTTTCCTGTGAGTGTTCAGATTGAGGCAATGGGTTCTGATGAGGGATTACAAACAAATGGTGCTGATTGACAATTCTTGATTTAACATTAAAATGGTGTGTAACGGCAAACCTCTGCATTTCAGCTGAATAATAGACACAGTGTTGTTGACCCCTGGGTGCAGCTGAACACTTTAGCATCAATTTTATTTTATAATTTTAATTTTTTTTCAATTGTACCAGATTTTCAAATGTTCTCATTTGTTAGCATTACATTTTATTTTTAAGTTGTGCCTGGCAGTGGTGTCACAGCTTTTAAAACACCCAAAGAAACAAACCATGAACATGTTCATAATATACTTACATTTTTAGAAAAATAACTTACAAGTTTCAAGTGTGATTAAATTAAGGTATTGTTCACAATAGCTGTCCAAGTGGATAATCGTGAGCTGTCCAGTACTCATCAGTAACATGTTTCTTTTTGTGTGTGTATTTGCATGTATTCTAAATATTGACATAAGTGCTTTTATGGAGTTTGTTGTTTATTTGTATGCTACTTAAAATTAGCTGTATGTATACTCGTTAGGACTTTTAAAAAATTGGTTGTTGTGAACATTTTATTTTGTATGCTATCTAGTGAGCATGAACTTCAAGTACATTTTTTTGGAAGGAAAGACTATGCAAGAACAGTATTAAGTAGTGTTGGTGAAGCTTTTTTTTCCTTATCGTCTTTCCCATCATTAATAATCCTGAACTTGGTGTACAAACTAAAATCTGTCCTTAATAAACTGTAAAATGCTGTACAAATATTTTTACTAAATTATTTTAGCTGAAAGGATATAAAGAGCACAGTAACAAGTACAAAAAGTGAGGTGTTTATTTAATAATCATAGGATTATAAAGTTAGTAGGATCTGTAGTTATCATTTTCTCATCCACATAGATGAAAATTTGGGAGCTGGCCGGGCTTGGTGGCTCAGCCTGTAATCCCAGTACTTTGTGAGGCTGAGGTGAGTGGATTGCCTGAGCCCACGGGTTCAAGACCCACCCGGGCAACTTGGCGAAACCTTATCTACGATAAATCAAAAACTAGCCGGACGTAGTAGCATGCACCTGTAGTTCCGGCTACTTGGAAGACTGAGGCCGAAGGATCCCCGGAGCCCAGCAGGTCAAGGCTGCAATGGCCGGGAGCATGCCACTGCCCTCCAGCCTGGGTGACAGAGTGAGGCTCCGACTCAAAAAAAAAAAAGAAAAAAAGAAAATTTGAGAGCTAAGCATACTAGACTTAAAACCTTTGCCAACAGAAATAGCATTTGACATATTTGGGTTATTTGTTGATCATTGACAAATATTATTTTTTGCATGTCCTGTGGGGATAGCTCCTTATAACCAAATGCATAAGCTTTTAATAATAAGCCTAAGTGTTTTTCTTCATAAGCATGTTTTAAATGTGAAGCTTACTTTTGCAATTTTAGTTTATAGGTTTTATTTTATCCTGATAAAAATAATTTATAATTATTATAGAAAATACCTTGTGAGCTGACCTAAGTTCTGAAGGGAATAGGACAGGAATGCTTACCTGTACCAGTTGACCCTGGTTCTTACACTGAGATTCCTCTGCAGAAGAGGGCCTTCTTATCTGCTAGCACAGCAGCTTTGTGCTTAAGGACTATTTCTCTTCAGAGCTCTGTAATCCCTATTGTATTAAGTGCTTAAGTCTTAGTGCCTATGTGTGTATGCATTTTTTTTCTTTTTGTCTGTGAGTGAAATTGGATATACAAATTGTATTCCTGCAAGGCTAGCTACTTTTTAGAACTGTGCCTATCTACCATCAGCAACCAGGCTCTGGTTTCAGTTGAGTCAATCATGGCAGATCACATAGCCAGCCTCACAACCAGCTGACCAACTAGTCAGCCAAGCAGCACATAATATTGACTGTGGAAGGTACTGTCCCAGCTTCTGGGATACAGTGCTGAGCCAGACAGGCATACTTCTTGCCCTTGTGTAGAATGTAATCTGATGGAGAAGACAGAAAATACGAGGAAATAGGGAGACAAAGAAAATGACCATAGTTTTTGAATGTCCTATGAGCAAGGTCTGAAAATGGGTGCTAATCTGGAGAAGTTACTCATGGAGGTCATCAGGTGGGGAAGATGCTGTGATCTAGGATCCATTAGAAGTTTAGTATGACTGGAGCATATTATGTGAGGGAGATCAAGGACTGGAGATGAGGTTCCAGGCCTGGGTTGTTTGGAAAAGCTTCAGAGAAACATTTGAATAGCTTAGAAGAATGAATCTATGGTTTTTGGAAGAAGGGAGGCAGGAAAAGATCATTTCAGCTGTAGAAGTGGTGTAGGGACAGAGGAAGGTTGGGCATACTCCTGAAATGTCTGCTACCTAGGCAACAGTTATGGCTGTGATGATGACGGTGTTGCTGGCCTGCAGGATGGACTGGGGCAGTCACAGGCTGGCTAATGGTCAGACATGAGACTGGAAGGATTGGTTTGCTAAGGACAAGTTCTTTCCAGATGCTTTGCCTCTGTCCTTTCTAAAATGAGGTGTAAACTGTAGCCCTTTTCTTAAAACACAAGAAAAAACTTGCTTGGAACATATTAATGTTAAATATAGTTGTTTTTAAATTTAACTATGCATAAATACATACATATATACATGCATACATATTTAAACAAACTATCAAAAATCCTGTTGTACACAAGGCATGGCGGTACAAGTCAAATCTATCAATTCCTCTTTCCAAATTGGATCCTTATAGTTCTGCTTCTTGTGAGGTTTGGTTTGTCTTGTGTCCCAGAGATACACTAGGAGTTTAAGTGTAATGAACGTTTTTGAAACAAGCATTCCTAGACTTTTTTTTTTTGAGTTGGAGTCTCTCTCTGTCACCCAGACCTGGAGTGCAGTGGCTGCTCCCGGCCACTGCAGCCTCGACCTGCTGGGCTCCAGCAATCCTTTCGCTCAGCCTTCCAAGTAGCTGGAACAACAGGCACGCGCTACCACACCTGGATAATTTTTGATTTATTGTAGAGATGAGACCTCACCAAGTTGTCCAGGCAAGTCTCGAATCCTCAGGCTCAGGCAATCCACTCACCTCGGTCTCCCAAAGCGTGGGATTACAGGCTGAGCCACCGAGCCCGGCTCAGCATTCCTAGACTTCAGTTACGTGGTGCGGAATATGACTGTTTATTTTGTTTATTTTTTAGTCAACTTTTCTTCTACATTCAATGGAAATCTTTTTCAGAACTATATTTTGCTTCCTTGTATGTATATATGTATATAAATGCATATATTTACTTATATTTAGAAAATGACTCTTCACAGAGGAGTGGGAAAAAGAATGCATTCTAATCCTGTCTCTGATTCACGGAGATGTCCTGATCCCTCTTGCCAGATGTTGTCTTTTGCTTCTTTGAACCTCCAAAGTAATCCATTTTCTTTTTCCTTGATTGACCTCAAATCCTTTAGTCGTAGAAAAATGTACTATCTTTTTTATAAACTTTTACTGGGTTTCTAATAGGATAAATATAAAAATATGCTTGATCTCTATGATATTCTTAACTTTATATAAATGATTCGATTATTGCATAGTTCTATATCTTTATATCTTGTTTTTCTAATTTCGGTAGAATTTCTTTAAGAACCGGCCCTGATTGGGTTTTCTGTCTTTCTGTGGAGAGCCGCGGTGACTTGTGAATGAGTGGGTGAATGAATGAATGATATGACATAAGATTTCTTTATCATGACAAGGGAGCCCTCAGGGAGGTCTTTGTAGAGAAATATTGTAGTTCCAACTGCTGTTGTTGTCCTACAGGGCTTCCTGGTCCAGGATGACCTCCAGGAAATGGAGCGCGGTACAGCCGAGCAGCCTAGACTTGAGAGCTGATGTCTAGTCTTGAATCCACCACCAGGTGGCTGTGTGGCCTTGGAGAAGTCACTTCTCCAGTCTTGGTCCATATGCATAGAACAGGAGTTGTTTCTACCTTAACATTCTAGGGTTCTTTGAAATTGCTGATCTTCAATAACACTAAGAAATAAATAGCCAGAGTCAACCTCAAAAAAACCAAAAAACTCATTATATTCAGACTCAGTAGAAGAGGAAATGTGCTAATAGTGGTAAATTGATCATATTTTTTTTCTTAAAAGAGAATGAGATTATTACTTAGGCCCAATTAAAAGATGCAGTAAGTCAAAACTACAGTGAGAATTTTGCCTCACACTGGGTCAGGATGGCTATCACTAAAAAGTCAAAAAACAATAGATGTTGGCAATGCTGCAGAAAAAAGGGAATGTTTCTACACTTTGGTGGAAATGTCAGTTCGTGCCACTTTTGTGGGAAACAGTATGGAGCTTGCTCAGAGAACTAAACGTTGAGCTTCCATGTGCTCCAGCTATCCCACTTTTGGGAATATATCCAGAGGAACATAACTTGCTCTACCAAAAAGACACTTGCATGTGTGTGTTCATTGCAGCACTATTCACAGTAGCAAAAACATGAAACCAACCCAGATGCCCATCAAAAGTGGACTGGATAAAGAAAATGTGGTATATCTACATGATGGAATACTGCACAGCCATAAAGAACAACAAAGTCAGGACCTTTGCAGCAATGTGGATGCAGTTGGAGACTTATCTTTTTAAGTGAATTGTCATAGAAACAAAAAACTGAATGCCAAGTCTTCACACTCATAAGTGGGCCCTGATCACTGGACACATGAGCACAATGATGGAAACAACAGACAGTGGACACTGATAAAAGTGGGAGGCAGGGATAAGGGACATACAACCACACATTGTATACCACGTCCACTACTAGGGGAAAGAGGGCTCTCTAGAAGCTGAAACCTCACCTATAAACAATTATTTAGTAGATTCTCACATGTACCCTACAACTCTAATATTTAAAAGAAGCTGGACACAGTGGCTCATGCCTGTAATCTCAGCATTTTAGGAGGCCAATGTGGGAGGATTGCTTGAGCCCAGGGGTTTGAGACCAGCCCAGGCAACATGGCAAGAACTCATATCTATAAAAAATAAAAAAATGTGCTGCTTGGGGCACATGCTGTAGTCTCAGCTACTTGGGAGACTGAAGTGGGAAGATTGCTTGAGCTCAGGAGGTTGAGGCTGTGGTGAGCCATGATCATACCACTGCACTCCAGCCTTGGCGGCAGAGTGAGACCCCAACTCAAAGAAACAAAACAAATAAAATTTAAAATAAATAAAATGCCCCCTCCAATGTAAATTCAACAAATGCTTATGTATGTAAGGAAAAATATACATGCAGGGATGTTCACTGTAGTAATAATTTTGATGATAAAGGTTTAGAAACAACTTAAATACTCATCAGTAAGGAAAGTAGCTAAATTATTTGCATTATAACTAAATTATGGTACTAGAAGATATACTGTGAAGCTGTTAAATAGGATGTGATTATTCTAGATGTATGAACATGGGCAATGATATAGGATTTATTGCTTTGTGAAACAAGTAGACTGCAAAACAATGTATAGGTACAAGCTCATAAAGTGGGAAAAACCCTAAGTTGTATATCTGTATATATATATCTTTATCTCTTTGTAGGGTGTATAAACTGTCATACATATATATTTATATTATATATGTAGCCTTTTAGAAGGCTACCAGTAATAGCTTTTGTTAACATAACTATTGTTTTGGTAATTTTGTTTGGGGAATATTTGCAGTCATATAAGGGTATCTTCACTTTTTAATTGTACTTTTATATTGTTTGAATTATTTTACAATGAATTTTTAAAAATTAAGTTTTTGTGTGTGTTTTTTTTTCACATGTGCCCCAAGCAGCACATATTTTAAGAGCCTTTAATGCCTGTAGTGCTTTGGGGGTTCCCTCCCTCCAGAGGGATGAGTTCTTTTTTACAGAGAACTAATCTAGAATAATATGGCAATTAGCTGGAATCAGTATGTTTAGTTTTTAAAAAATTCTTATATATTTTATATGTGTATTGTTTAACTAGAAAACAAAAAGGTGACTTTGCCTTAGACAATGTAAATTAATCTAAAACATTTTAACAAGACTGTGAGTCATTTGTTTCAGTTTTAAGCAGTTTCAGCTTAGAAATGACCTTAACTTTCCAAAGTGAAAGAAATTTTTGTCAAGTATATTGCATACACTGGGTTCCATCAATTCAGTAAACTTCATTCAGAAAGCAATCTGTTTGATAGTTTATTATTCCAAATGGTGCCTGTGATCAAAAGGGACACTCATTTGTAATGAAGGAAATCTGTGTAATGATTATCCTGAAGAACGTTTGCTCAAGTGTGAGGTTGGAAGTAATTGATGACGTGAAAAGCTGAGTAGCTCTTCCTCAGGCTTAGAAGAGCAGCTTGTGAAAAGCTGAGAAAGCATCATGAGTATTCAAGTAATGAAGCAAGAGGGCTAAGTGTGGGGATACGACTTGGAATTTGATAGTTTGAGATTAAGATGAAGTATTATATAGATCGGTAGAAATGCATCAATTATGTGTTATATTCCCCTTGGGCATTTTTGTGTACATATTGGGAAGAAGTAGATTTTCTGTGCAGTCCTTCCAACTGCCTTATTCCTTGAAATGGGAAATACATCTGTTAATATAGATTTTTTTTCCCTAGTAGATTTGTTGGGGAATTTATATCTAGTGTGAATTTCTCAGTCATTATTTGAAAAATCTCATGTGGAGTAGCCAATATTCCTGGAAATGGTATGTCCTTTTAGCACTTGCACATTCCCCGTTAATCATTTACCAAGCAAGAGCTCACAGGCATGCCGCTGTCTAAATGTGCCACTGCCATTCTAGTCATCTAGAGTTTGCCTTGTGTTGGTCAAGGCCATTGGGAGATAGTCTTCCTGTGAAAGGCCAGACATTCTCTCTGCTCTGGGGTCTCTAGTCTCTATTTGGTCTCTGCCACTCCCAAGACCTTTGTTCCCTAGCCTTCTCCCGTAGGGGAGCAAGAAGGGCATGCACTCTCTAGAGTTGTGTCTAAATTCCAGTTCTGTCCCTCTGCTGCTCTGTAAATTCTTCCTTGTCCCCAGAAGGGCTTTTGTGTCTGCCTCAGATTTGAGACTCTGTCCTTTGCTCACATGCTGCATCCTTTCTATCCACTGCTTACAGCAGGACCCTGCTCTACTTAAAGGAATGTTTTGTGATCGCATTAACATTTTTTTTTTCTGTAAGTACTCAGCTCTTGCAATTGAACCACATAGATTTCAAGACTCTTGCCTCACTGTAGATATTAACAGAAATCTAATTTTATTTATTCTCATTGCTGAGAAATGATCTCTTGTTCTAAGGTTTATCTTTTTTCAGAAGAAATAAATGCCACTGATCCTGAAATGGCAAGGCTGGGGGCAAATTTCGGGAAAGAAAAATAGTACTCTCCAGTCATTATCTGGCTCCATTTTCTCTGCAGGGTGGAATGGATCGTAGTTATTCTGCCTTTAATTCCCTTTAGTTCTCATGTTGTCATCACGTTTGCAGTTCCACTGATGGGCTAGATAGGCTCTACATGACCCACATAGAATAGGCACAGGAACGGGGGTCAGAGTTGTCACATCTATTTGCTAGGCACTTAGCCTCTTCACAGGTTTGTTTTCTTATTGTATAATGAGATTTTTTGTTAGATGATTTTTCTGCTGTCCATTTTAATTAGGGCTGAAAGAATTTGAATCTTTCAAAAATTCAGGAAAACTTGAAATATGGGTTTGATGTTTCCAATATGAAGTAAAATAGAATAGTCTTTATAATATGAATATGACTTAAGAAAACATTTTAGTGGTTAGAAATTTGACATGAGCCAGAGCGTCCAATTGATAGGTATTCCTAGCTGTTAAGTCTGTGTTCTGTTTAGTATTTTATCTTCTGTTCTGCATTGACTTGTTGGTGTGTGCCTTCCTTTCATCTAAAAGTCTACCCTTGCTTCCTCACTATATGTCTTTAATGACAGAGTAGTTGACATGGGCCACCATAATCTTAGAAATCTGTGAGCTCAGTATTCAAGAAAATAGAAATGTGATTATGTTCTTATAACCCTGGATTGCCCAAGAGTGAAAATCTTCATCTAATTTGGAGAGGTAACTTAGGTGAGAAGCGGGGAGGAAGGATTTTTTGTAGCAGCATCATTTATGGTGCCTCATAAACAATCGAGCAATGCAGTCTGAGGTGTGCTGGGAAGAAGCTTCAACTCTGCCTCTGAGCAGCTCTTGGGAAAAACACATGCAATTTAAGTGCTCTCAGTTTCATCAGATTTGATAATTTTGCAGTAATTTAATTTTTTGTTCTTCATTTTAAAAAGCAAAGCATTGACTATCCTCATTCCTACATACATTTTCAAATTAAGAGGTCAGATTAACATTATTAATAGAGTTATTTGAAATCAAGCCTTATAAAGACATTATTTTTCTATCTTTTAAAAATCTGGTTAACTATACATACCAAAAATTTACAATTTGATGATACTGAAGCATAGTTCTGTGGCATTAACACTATTGTGTAACCATCACCACCACCCTTCTCCAAACTTTCCATCTCCAGTCAACACTCTGTAGCTATTAAATACCAACTTGCCGTTTTCCACTCTCCCATAGAAAGACCATTTCTATAAAACATCATTTCCCAGTCAGAGTACAGCAAGAATCCTGCTAACCCTCCTTTAACTAACTTCTTTGTAGTGGGGAGGCATATATGCCACTGTTTGGATGGAACATTTGGAATTCAGGTACATGGTGCAGTGTTAAGAATCCAATCATAAGACAGGCATTTTAAATGGATGAGTAGATCTTAAAAAGCCCAAGATCAAGTTAGAAGGTAATATTGCATAGACATACAAATTTCAGAAGCCCAGATTAATAAGAAAATCCCAAACTCAGGTGATTGTGGAAACAGACATTAGCACAGAATAGTTGATTCTAGAAAACAGATCAGGTAAATTGTGGAGCTTCAGTTAGCTAGATTAGTTGGAGACCAGAATGATGTGTAACACCACCTGAACTATCTAGAACATAGAGGTATAAAGATTCAATAAATGAGAAATTTAGGAAATGACTTGAATTCCCACCCGAGCTATCAAAAATGAGAACATAAAAGCAGAGGGATGGGGTAACTACTTATCAGAAAGTCTGGATAATAAAAAGTTGAGTTCAATTGAACAAATACCTGGCTATCATCTCTTCTTGTCTTCATCTTACCCAGCCTCACACACACCATACCCCACTCAATAAAGCATGTTCTGATCAGAAATGATATTTAAAACCTTTTTCTAAGCCACAGGTGGGACAAGTCATATTAATATTAGACAACTAATATTAATTAGTTATTATATTAATTAGTTAAATATTAATATTAGTTATAATATTAAATAAATATTATCATATTAATTTTAAATGTATGCAGTACTTCACACCCTGATTAGGTTTTTGGACAAATATAGGATCCCAGAACTTACAAGCATGCTGTCATCGATTAGAAGTAAGTTTATCGTAAAATTCTGCCTCTTATGCCTGGCAATTTTATTATCAGTAAGATTATTTTCCAGTATTTTGGAATAATGGTCATTTGTGTCTGATCACATTTCTTCTATCAGGTTTTGGATAATCACTCTGGCTGTTCTGATGAAGCCATGTGTTATGTTTCCCCACTCTGTGACACACCAGGGATGGTCTACTCATGATAAAATATGGCGTTGCTTTTTATCTGTTGGTTAATATAACATCGTACTTTTTTCTAGTCTCAAGTTGCCTCACACTGTATATACAAATATTAATACATTGGCTATTAATCCTTTTCCCATCTAGCATGCTAGATATCCTGAACTACGTGGTTCCATATTTGGATTTAATCCTTCTTTTAAATTAGGAATGTATACTTAGCTCTCATTATTTTTATAATGGATTTTTCCTCCTCTTTTTTATTCTCTTGTGGATGCATTAGTATGTCATACATTAACTTTCAGAGTCTTCTTTGTAATTTCTTTTAGCAGGACTATATTTCTACTTTTTGATATCAGATAATATATGGAAAAAGTATGTACTGGTAGTAACAATAATGGAAAAGTTATTTTTTAATGAATGCACATGCATTATTCCATGATTGAGAAACACCAACATTCCAGAAGAATTCACGGGGCAGGTACTACAAAGATTCCTAATATTGGAAAGATTTTGAAGATAACATAATAAAAAAAAATTAGCGATGTTTTTATGAGAAGTTTCCTCAATCAAAGCTCATCTCAGTGTGTAACTAACACAATTAACACCAAGTTATATCTGATAAATAGGCTTAACTTTCACAAGGGTTATTTTTCTCCCCAGTGCGCAGTTGCACGTTTAAAAAGTTGTTTAATGTGTGAATTTGAAAGATGTTAATATTTTATTTGAACTTTTTTCTTTCTGCTATTTAAATCTTTAGTTATGAGGGAGTGATTACACACAATTGGACCTCAAGAAAGTGGTTTTTTTAGTAGTGAGGGTAGTACTTTCGAGGTAAGCAAAGTTGCTAATTTCTATAATTGAGAAGGTCCTTTACAATTAAGCAGTTTAAAAAAAAAATTATTTATTTATTTATTTTTAATTTTTGATTTTTTGAGTTGGAGTCTCACACTGTCGCCCAGACTCCCAGACTAGAGTGCAGTGGCCGCTCCCGGCCACCGCAGCCTTGACCTGCTGGGCTCTGGCGATCCTTCCGCCTCAGCCTTCCAAGTAGCTGGAAATACAGGCATGCACTACCACGCCCGGCTGATTTTTTGATTTATTGTAGAGATGAGGTCTCGCTGCCCAGACTGGTCTCGAAGCCGCAGTCTCAGGCAATCCACTCACCTCAGCCTCCCAAAGGCGCAGGATTACAGGCTGAGCCACCGAGCCCAGCTTAAGCAGTTTTTATAAAATATTTTGATTTTTAAAATTTTGTATGGTTACAGAGAGATAGAGGAAGCATTCTTTGTGATCATGGTATCTCCTCTGCCAGGCAAGTGTAGGGGAAACATTTTTTAGGTCAACTTTGTAAAAATCATTATTATTTTGAGATGTACATTGTAATTTTTAATAGAATATTTTCTAATGCTTTAATAATTATTTTGTACACATAATGATGCTTTAAAAAATCTAGATATACCCCAAGGGTTTTTTAAATAGTGAATTTCTTGTTTCTGATCACATAGGACTTGAGTTGCAGAGGAAAGACCTTCCAGACTATTTACTTTGTGACATTGTCTACTAAAATAGAATGTCATATAAAGAGAAATATGCATTATCTGCTACATTTTTGATGATTGCTACAGTTGAAATAATCTATTCCACAAAAATGTATTCAGTGTTTCAAGCACTCTTCCTATATATTATATAATTCTTACCCTTGAATTGTCAAACAGATTTCTTTGTGCTAGTAAAATACTCTGATTAGTTATGGCAGTCATATATTAATATTTGAATAGGAAAATAGCCTATCTGTTTCTCCCTGATTATTTTCTATGTAGCTATATACATAGACATTTATTTATGCGCCAAGAAATATTAAAACTTGGTTTGACAGATCAGATATGACTAAAGTGATTTATACAATTATGGTTTTCAATACCAAAGCATTTACTTTGATATTTTGCCATGAGTGTATTGCCAACTTACAAAACATTTTCAGATTTTTTCACTTTTCCCCCCCGTATTTCATATTTTCTGCCTTTTGAGCTACCTAAATCTTTGAAACAGTATTGTCTTATCACATCAATAGTGTTAATTCTCCGAAATTATTTTTCCTTTCTCAAACATTTGCCTGTTCTAAAATTCTGATCCTTACGACTCTCAGGTGCATTCTGTTCATACTGTATAGTTGAATAAGTTAACCCTTTCCAAATTTATCCACTATTTGATAGGTAGTGATGGGTAAATTCTTGACCTTCCCTTTCGTACTATTATAATCCTTTGGTATCAGTAGGGGATTGGTTTCAGGACGCTCACGGAGACCGAAATCCATGCTTTTTCAAGTCCAGGGTCAGTCCTGTCTGACCTGCAGTTGGCCTTCTGTGTCTGCAGGTTCTACTTCCCCCAAATACTGTATTTTCAATCTGCATTTGGTTGCACATGTAGAACCCACCAATATGGAGGACTGACTGCATTTATTGAAAAAATTTTCGCTGTAAGTGGACCTGCCCAGCTCAAACATACCTTGGTCAAAGGTCAAATGTATAGTGTTTCCCAAAGCTTTAAACCTTGCTGTTTGTGTTCAGGTTATTCAGCTTCCTGATCACCGTCCTTGTGAACATGTGCAGCAAGGGTAGGTTTGCATTATGTATAAATGCAGAACTTGGGGAACTGCCTTTTGTAATGTGCTTCATTGCAGACTGCTTTCCTGATGCAGATCCCCTATCTCAGAGGCTGCTCTGGATGTGCTGTGTGATGGTCAGTGCAGATCTGGATCTGGTCACAGCCAAGTTTTGTGTGACCTTCAGCAGGTTTCTTCACCTACAGAATGAGGATATTGACCTTTGTATTGGAGGGCTGTTCTGCTTCTAAAATTTGCATCTTATAAAATTTGATACTGTTTGCTAGCCTCTAAGAATCTCAGTAGTTAGAAAGCAAAGAAGAAAAATAACAGCAATCATGCAAATAACTCATGTCTCCACCCTCTTCACTCCATTTGAAGACTGTAGGGCCTCATATTTTTCATTTCCTATGTAAATTATTTATGCTTAGTTTATTTCTGTGAATTGAGTTGAATTTATTGGATTCTCTTAGTGTCATAGAGAAGAATGCTTGGATATATAAAATCAGATATTCCTCTTTTTATCCTTTCAAGGCTAGTGTAATTATAACCTAATTAACGAAGGGTAATTTATTACAAGCATTATCATGTAAAATGTAAAAATATATGTGATAAAGCATTACTAGAAAAAAATTTCAAATGCTTAATATTTTAAATACATATTGTCATAGATACATTTAACCAGGGAGCACCAAGAAAAATAGAATAAACAGTTACTGATCACATTTCCTGATATAAAATACTCAATTATGGGAAGAGAAACAATTTATTACCTTTTGTGTCTTTGCTAACTACATATACATTTAGAACAATATAGTCTAGCTTTTTTTTTTGCAATAGTAGGTATGATAAAATTTATATGGGATCTTACTCCAAAAAATGTCGTGTTTTTAATCAATCTAGCATATGGAAAATGAACTGGAATAAGTTGTATAACCATGTACCCTGGAACTATGATTTTTAATAGAAAATTTAGTATGAGAAAAATTTTTAAAAAGAGATTCTTTATATAGTTTTGCTATTTTTGAAAATTTGAAAATAGAAAAAGAATAAAGTGAAAATGTAATTTAAAAAGACTTTTTTAGTTCATAGCTCTCAGCAACATAGAAAATTTTGCCATCTTTGACTTCATTCTGACATAAAACCCTTATAAAATGAAGCATATGCTATGTTAGTGATCAGAACAGTTTTTGAACAGCATTAATCTTCTCTTGGATAAATGGAACCTTACACAGCATCTCTAGGAAGTAAGATTAAACACAGACCTCTAATGGCAAAAAAGCTAGATCACAAGTATAGATGGCACTAATAATCTGACTTTATGATTCAGAGTTTCATGCTACACTTGAGAAAATCTAGTCTTTCCCTGTAACTGTATTTTGTACTGACTTTAGAAGAGCGGCTCCACTAGTAGGTAGGATTGAGTGTACTCTGTGCTCTGCTCTCGGAAGCCAAGTTGTACTTATGACTCTGATTCTGTCCTTTACTTCTCTGTCACACTGGGCGGGGAGGGGGTTACATGAGGGTAATTATCACATATCATTTTCACAGCTACTCTTGGAGGGCAGTGTCCTTGTGTCATAGACGAGCCATCTGATTCTTGATGAGCTTTTGTGGCAAGTACATGGGGGGCTGTGAAGCAGACCCTACCTTTCCTTCAGAAGTATCCTGCCCTCTCTTGTGACATGTGACTATTTCACAGAAACATTGTCAGTATGGGTATCTGGAATTGTGTTTTGTATAAAAACTTCATTCTTACTAAATGTCTTCCTTTATTCACATTCCTCTTTCCTGCCTCCTTCTTATTGCTGTCAACATTTAGATGCTCCTTTATTAGTGGCCTTTACATAAAACAGTTTTGCTGGTTTTTTACTGATTTGAGCCAGCCAATTATCTGGTTGCATTTTTAATAAATTTTTAAATTTTTTCCCAATTTGAAAGATTTTTCCAAATTAGTGTTCTGGGATAGTAGACTCACTCTCTGGTGTCATATTCACATAAGCTTGATTCTCTCTTGCTCTCTTGATTCCTGTTGTTTTCTCTCTTTGAAAATCCTGCTTCTTCCTATCTTTTTGTTCATATTCTCACTATTGCAGTTCCATCTCTTCCCAACAGTCCTTTAACTGTGGTAGCAGAGAAAATAGGGAAAATCATAAATTTATTGGTTATGTACTCAGGACTGTGAATATGCTGATACACTAAATTCAGTAGGAATCTAATTTGTCATTTTATTTAAAAAAGGCAGAATTGGCTAAAATTGCATCCGTGTGTTATTAGAGGTTGAAATGGTGAGGTTTGCTTGTAAACTTTTTTTCTTTTTAAAACTATTATACCTAACATACTACATAGTGAAAAGAATATTGGAGTCACAGTCAAGTGATCTTCTTCATTCTTTTGTAAGATGTGTTGCTTAAGATTATTTATAGCATTTTTTTCATTGTGATGACGATGATAGTAGCAGTAGTATGACTGTAGTGAGAATTTTATAAGAACCTGAGACAGAAAGCATTCAGTGCAGTGCCTAATCAGTGTTCAGTAAATGTAGTTAAAATTAGGGTTATGTGTATCATTGATTTTTTTTTCTTTAGGTAAATTAGAAAATGTTTTAGACTGTAAAAGGATACTGATGGTGGTGAGAAAAATAAACTACTGTAAAAATTACAGTCTGCTTTTCTTTTGGAAATAAAGATAACAAAATATATACATTTTCCAAATTAAAATAGAGCCTTGTCATTTAGTCAGATTAAAGAAGGGAACCCCACTCACATAATGTATTATCTTTCATCTGACAATTGTAATCAATATAATAATACCAGAAAAACATTTAAATATTGGAGATACAGAGATGAAAGTGTCATTATGTGGTTCCTAGAAAACTTGTGATAGTTAATGGACTATGAGGACTGGTGCCTGTTCGGTGTCTCCATTCTAAATTTCTCTTTCATATTTGTACATCCAACTGCCTCTTGTACATATCTGCCTCATCTATATCTGAATGTACAAGAGCTTCTCAAACAAAACATGTTTAAAACAGGAGTAGACCAAACCTGTTTTTCATTTGTTGATGAATTAAGTAGACAGCACCATCATCATCTACCTGGTTAGTTAAGCCCAACTAACTCCTTTTTTCTCCTTTACTCTGTAGATTCATACACACACACACACACACACACACACACAAGTGGCCTGTGGATGTTCATTTAAAATATACTTATTGGGCACCTGCTATGTTTCAGGTTCTAAGAATTTAGTGTTGATCAAAGTTTCATCCTCTAAGGGTTTTACCTCTCTAACAGAGGAATAAGTACCATATCAAATGTATGATAGATATGTAAGGAGTAAGTGCTTTGGAGGAGAAAAAAGACGGAGCAATGGTGATAGGGAATACTAGGTGAAGGTTCTGCTTTCTATGAAGGCAATAAGGGAAGGCTTTGGCAACAGAATTCTGCTGGATTGTGGTAAACAGACTGCAGCTGTTCAAGCATGGAAGCGGGGCAACTAGTTAGAAAGTAGCTGTGGTTCAGGTTAGAAATGATGACAGAAGAAGAGAACAATCAACTATTTTGGAATTAGATATTTACTAGATTCATTAGTGGATATGCTTGAGAGAAACGTAGCAAAATCCAAGCTTTTTGACTTGAGCAACTGTAGTGAGCATTCCTATTTTTCTGAGATGAGGATAACAATTGGAAGAACAGATGTGGAGGTTCAGGAGTTTGGTTTTGAACATGCTAAGTAGAGGTGCCCAATGAAAATCTAAGTAGAGATGTTGAGAGAAAGCAGTTGGATAGTCAAGTCTGGAATTCAAGAGACAGATATGGGCTGAGTCAATAATTAGCCTGCTCCCCACTGTATTTCTACTTTGAAACTCATCCATTTTCTCCATGCCTGTTGCTGTTGCTCTTGATGAGAGAGTACCATTTAGTCCTATTTGAATTACTTTAATTTTTTTCTGCCTAGCCCTTCTATTAATATCATTATTTTTGCCACTCTCTTAGTCCACCTTCTTTAGCCTAAATTTTTCATAAAATACAATTCTCTTGATGTCCCTCACATGCTTAAATCTTCAACAGCTCCTCATTACTCCAAGAATAAAATCCAGACTTCTTAATTTGGCTAAAAGGTCTTGCATGATCTGGTGTCTGATTCATTTTCAGTGGCATTTATTTCCACTTAATATTTTCTGCTCTTCTTTTCCTCACTTCTTTTTGTGCCTTATAAGTTCTTGCATCTTTACACTTTCAAACACTCTTCCTATCTGTGTCTTTTGCCTCAACTCCTCACCTTCTCACCTGGCTAACTCCTTTTTCCTTTAAACTTTTGCTTAGATGGTATTTATCCCATAAAGTCAATCTTTGCCAAATATGGTTAGGGTATGCGTTCTCATTTTCCTATAGTTCTTACCAAAATATTGCCAAATGTTCTTACCAAAATATTGCCAGTACATGTATGTATTGTAATAAAACACTGATTTTACATTCACTTTTATTGAACGTTAAGTTCTGTGAGGTCAAGGATGGCTCTGTCTTGTCTAGTATTGTATCTACATTGCCTAGCATAGTCCCTTTTTGTTGTTGCTTAATAATATTTCTTATTTGAATGAAATACAGAATAAGTGGCCAATTATAAAACATGCATGCAAAATTAAGCAAAGTTACTACACAGAACCTAAGTGTACGATTTAGGTGTTCTCAGGACACCTAACACTATAATAAATAAACAGGCTGTATATAAGAATACTGTGCTAAGTAGAATAATTATAGACACATGACATGTTCATTATTGGGAAGTTTGAAAATTGTTAGGATGTCACATCTCTCTACAGTTCAAGGTTGCCTTGCAATTCAAATCCAACTTAAATCGATTTTATTTTCAGACCTTTTAGAGTTCATGTGGAAAAATAAATGAGAAAAGAGAAGAAAATTTAGAAATGGGGAGAAATAATTTGAACAGCCAATGAATAAAGTATATCATAAATCTATTGTACTTAAAACGAGGTGATAGTTGCATAAGAGTAGCTCAGAGAATAATGGAGCAGAATTAGAAGCTCATAAAAATAGACCTAAGTATATACAGATACTATATATAGGATGAAAATGTCAACCTACAATCATTTAAGAAATCTGATTATTTATAAAATAAGACATAATTAATAAATGTTTGGAAAAGTGGAAAAATTGATTAAAATGATAAGAAATAATAAAAGTTTTGAAAAATGAAAAATTTGATCCTTACCTCACACTATGTACCAAAACATGTAATTATAATGTACAGATTGAGTGTTCCTTATTTGAAATTCTTAGTACTAGATCTGTTTTGGATATTGGATTTTTTAAAAAAATATTTGCATAATACTTACCAGTTGAGCATTCTGTTTTTTTTTTTTTTCTTTGAGTCGGAGTCTCATTCCATCTTCCATGCTGGAGTGCAGTGGCATGCTCATGGCCACCCCAGTGTCGACCTACTGGACTCAAGTGATCCTTTTGCCTCAGCCTTCCAATTAGCCTGAACTACAGGTGTGTGCTACCACACCCGGCTAATTTTTTTATTTATTGTAGAGATGAGGTCTCACCAAGTTTCCCAGACTGGTCTTGAACCTGGGGGCTCAGACAATCCTCTCACCTTGGCTTTCCAAAGTGCTGGAATTACAGACTTGAGCCGCTGTGCCCAGCTCAGTTGAGCATTCTTAATCCAAAACTCTAAAATCTAAAATTCTCAAATGACCATCTTCTTTCAGCATGGCCTGAGTGTCACCTTGGTGCTCAAAGTTTTGGATTTTGGGTTTTTGGATTAGGGATGCTCAACTTGTACTTCTTTCTGATATAGAAATGTAATTAGCATGTGTCACATGTGCCATCTTACACATATGAAGATTTTTACAAACAGTTGTCAGTTCTGTGTGCCTTTTGTGTGTTTATTTTTGAGTTGAGTCTCACTCTGTCACCCAGACTGGAGTTTAGTGGCATGTATGATCATGGCTCACTGCAGCCTCAACCTCCTGGACTCAGGCGATCCTTCCATCTTAGCCTCCTGAGTAGCTGGTCTACATGTGCACATGCCTGGCTAGATTTTTCATTTTTTTTTGTAGAAATGGACTTTACTATGTTGCCCAGGCTGATTGTGAACTCCTAGGCTCAAGCAATCTTGCTGCTGTGGTCTCCCAAAGTGTTGGGATTATAGACATGAGCCACCGCACCCAGACTCTGTGTGCTTTTTAAAGTTATTAGTGATTTATTTGCATATGTATAACTAAATACTTTGGCCCACTAGTCTTTCCCATCAAGATCCTAATTTTATCCAACAATGACCGGGCCACCTCGAGTAGTAAGGCCACTGTACACACACATATGCTACCTGGGAAACTAGGGACCAGCCCCTCTGGGCCATTACTGCTACTGTCATCACCTATGCAGGCACCCCAGGTACCACCCTGCATCTCCTAAGCCATTGAGGTAATCTCTGACAACACTAGTGATTATAGGTGAGGAAATCATATGGGGAACGCACTACTGATACTTCACAGAGCCAAAGTTTCATCCACTTTACACTGTAGGTATATCTACAGGAAAAAGTCTGAACTTAGGAAAGCTACTCCATAGAATCAGAAGAATGATTGTTAAAGTAGATTTTCAGATTTCAATGTAGGCATACAAGAAAAATTAAAAAGAAAGGGAATGTGATACCTCCAGGGGAACACAATAAATTCAAAACACTGATCTTAAGGAAACTCAGCAAGATTAAAGAAAAACAAACAATACAAAGAAATAAAAAACAATTCATGATCAGAATGAGAAATTCAGTGAAGAGGTAGATCTCATAAAAAAGAGCCAAATATTCTGAAACTGAAGAATTCCATGACTAAAAAAATACAGTGAAGAACTTTAACAACAAACTACACTGAGCAGAAGAACAATATTCTGAATTTAAAGACAGGACTTTTGAAATAATCCAGACAGACATAAAGGGAAGAAAGTATACATGACACATAGAACACCATTAAGTGAACAAATATTTGTATTTTGAGAGTGCTGGAAGGAGAAGAAATGGGGGAAGGCATAAAAAACCTATTTAGTGAAATAATAATTGAAAATGTCTCACAAGTGTTAGGAGATAATAGGCATCCAGAAACAGAAAGCTCAAAGATTCAAATAGATTTAACTCCAAATGTACTCTTCAAGGCATATTATATTCACAATGTCAAAAGTCAAAGACAACAAGAGAATTCTAGAAACAGCAAGAGGAAAGCATTAAGTTATATTTGAGCAAGACTCATCAGACTAAGCCGATTTCTCAGCTGAAGCCTTGCAGGCCAGAAGATAATTGGATGATACATTAAAAAAACTGAACAAAAAAACTGGCAGTCAAGAATGCTATAACCAGCAAATTTATTCTTCAGAAATATGGTGAAAATTCAATCTTTCCATGCAAGCAAAACTGAGGCAGTTAATCACCATTACAGCAGCCCTATAAGAAATGCTTAAAGGAGTCCTGCATCTGGAAGTGAAAGAAAGATATATACAATCAGCAAAACATATGAAAATGTTAAAACTGTCTGTAAAGCAGATACACAAATGAGAAAGAGAAAAGAATCTAATGTTATTTCAGCAGAAATACTACAAATTGCAAAAATAATAAAAGAGAAAGAAAAGCAAAAGGATATACAAAAGCAATGAACTAAATGGCAGAAATAAGTGTTCACCCATTAATAATAACCTCGATTATAAATTTAAAGTCTCCAATGAAAAGATGTAGACTGAATGGATGAAGAAACATCACCGAACTATATGCTGCCTATAAGAATCTTCTTTAAATCTAAAGACACACATAGACTTAAAATGAAGGAATGGAAAAAATATTCTACACAAATGGAAAACAAAAGTATGCAGGGATAGCTATACTTATATCAGGCAAAATAGACTTTATGTCAAAAACCATAAAAAGAGACAAGAAGTTCATTATATAATGATAAAGGAACCAATTCGGCAAGAGGATATAAGAATTATAAATATGTTCACTTAACACTACCACACCTAGGTCAATAAAGCAAAGGCTATTAAATCGAAAGAGATAGACCCCAGTACAATATTAATTGGAGTACTTCAACATCTCACAATACTGGACAGATATCTATACAGAAAATTATCAAAGAAATATCGAACTTAAACTGCACTGTGGACCAAATGGATCTAATAGGCATTTATAGAACATAGTTTCCAATGACTGCAGAATGCACATTCTTTCTCTTCAGTACGTGTTAGGCCACAAAATAAGTCTCAACACGTTAAAAAAAATTGAAAACATGTGATGTGTCTTTTAGCCCCAGTTGGAGGAAACTAGAAATCAATAGCAATTAGGAACTTTGGAAACTATATAGATACATGGAAATTAAGCAACATGTTGCTGAATGACCAATAGGTCAGTGAAGAAATTAAGAAGGAAATTAAAAAAATATTCTGAAACAAATGAAAGTAGAAATATAAACATACAAAACCTATGGAATATAGAAAAAGTAATAGTAAGAAGGAAGTTTATAGCAAAGAATGTCTAAATCAAAAGAAGAAGGATTTCAAATAACCTACTTATGTACCTCAAGGAATTAGAAAAGCAAGAAAACAAACCAAACAAAATCAGCAGAAGGAAAGAAACAATAAAGATCAGAGCAAAACTAAATGAAATAGAGACAAACACACAAGATCAAATAAAAAGGAATTTGGCTTTTTGAAAAGATAAAATCTACAAATATTTAGGAAAAAAGAGAAAAGCCAAATAAGTAAAAGCAGAATTGAGAAACATTACAACTGATAGCACAGTTGATGAAAAACTATATGCCTACATACTGGAAAACCTAGAGTACATGGACAAATTCCTGGACCCATATAATCCACCAAGATTGAATCAGGAAGAATAGACAGCCTGAAGAGACCATCAAATAGTATTGAAGTTGAATCAATAGTAAAGAGCCTTCCATGAAAGAAAAGCCCAGGACTGAGTGACTTCAATGTTGAATTCTACCAAACTTTTAAAGCAGATCTAACACCAATTCTTCTTAAATTATTCCAAAAATATGAAAAGGAGGGACTTCTTTCTAACTCATTCTGTAAGGCCAACATTGCCCTAGACATTACCAAGACCTGACAAAGACACAACAAAAAAGAAAACTTCAGGCCAGTATCCCCGACAAACTTAGATGCAAAAATCCTCAGCAAAATGCTATCAAACTGAATGTCACAGCACATCAGAAAAGATAATATACCATGATCAAGTGGAATTTATTCCAAGGATGCGTGGATGGTACAACATTCAAAAATATATAAGCACAACTCTTTCAGTTTTTTATGAGATACATTTCTAAATAATCATGGTATAGTATATTAAACATAAATGTGTTTTTTATTAGCACTGTTAGAGTTATCTTCTTAATTCACCTTGTGTGCATGTATATTAATTTTTATAATTGTGTCCTGCCTACTATTCAAATGAGCTAACTGCAGATATTTTTTTACTTAGTGGTATTGGCTTCTGTTATTTGTACATAAGTTTTATTTTTTATCTTTTTTTTTAGAACTTCAAATATTTACTCTTAGTAATTCTTTTTTAGCATAAAGATCATCAGTACCTATCTGAAATAGCTTTTAACTGTTACTATTTTTGTAACTGTGTGATTTAGAAAATCTGTATCTTTTTTTGCTTGTTTGATGATAGAAAGTTTACTTCCTGCTCTTTTGTACTTGAATAGCTTACTGCCTCTGACATGTATTTGTTTTTGGTTTCATAGAGAGACGAGAAGAGGAAGATTTTGAAGAGAAGAAAGGTATTAAGAAAAGAATTAAGGAACTTAAGTTTCTAGATTCTAAAATTGCCCAGAACCTTTGTAAGTATCATTTTTCAATGCTATTAAGTTATCAGAGAACACTGGAGGTGTTTTTTTAAAAAATGATTTCATTTTCTTTATGATTTTCGATTTTATGTTGTTTTAATTTTATTAGTATTTGCATGACAAATTTAAAAGTAACTCTTTAAGCAAATTATGGGATTAAATATTTCACAAGATAAATGCATATTAGAAAAAATATATAAAAAATTTAGAGTGAAACCCTATCTACCATAAGTGAAAAGAGAACTATCCTTTAAAGTCTTTTTTAAGTGTAAAAATATTTAAGAGACTTAGGTAATGAAATTATGTTTTGAAATAAATTGGTAGGATGCTAGTTTATTTATAATTCTGAGTCTCTATTATTTGTGGTCCTTTATCATGCATGGAAGAGGTTAGAATATTGATAAAGTAAGGAAGATGGGTAAATGAATTCAATTATTCCATCTGAACAGTTCAAAAGTTCTTACTGGACATATCTTAGATTTAATTACTATTGTAGAAACTAAATACTCAGTATTGAATTGTCTTTCTGGCTGAATTATTGTAAGAGAAGAGGGCAAACAGTTTTTATTCCTGACTCGTTTCTGCTTTTTAACTGTATCAAAGCTAGTTTTGCTTGGAGCATAGATAGCATGATCTGTATATATTACTTTCCAGTGATGCTAGAGGGATATAAATGATGTAGAGACTCCAAAGCAATGAAGAGTTAACATGGTTCTTAGTCTATCTCTCAAGTACTATATGCCTCAGGTCAGCTTTTAGTAAGTATTGGAACAAAGCAATTCTCCAGTGAGAGGATAAAAGTTCATGCTATCGATTAAAGAGGGAGTTGTGTTAGAAGCAGTATGTCCAAAAGATAGAGTTGGCATTTCTTTTGTGAATGTTTTGGAACCTTGCCTTCATAGTCACCATGGCAGAAGCCTATGCCTTTCTACAATGTTGGATAGCATGGAGGCATTGGTGCTGTCAGCCAGTATTTAGTTCTCTATTTCTGAGCACAGTTGTTTGCACATCCCTGACCCTTTTAAGTTAGGAGTGACATACTTGGGCCAATAAGGATGGAGTAAAAGTGATGTCACTTTAGTGTCGAAGCATTTAACTGGTAATGAGAGAAGATCCAGTGGTTCCTTTTTCTCTGGCCCCAGAATGGGAGTCAGAGTAGTATCCGTCATCTGGATACAAGGATCATCATTAACAGAGCCTTGCCTTTCTGATGTGTGATGAACATGTGGTCTTAACTGGAAATAACTTTTTGGGTATGCTTTCACCTGAGATTTTTTTTTTCTCACATGATGCATATATGTCAGGGAATTTTACCCTCTGAAAGAACTTTGTCTCAATTCAAAGCACTGTATCATTAACTTAGATCATGTCAAAAAGTTCTGTACTCTGTGATCTAAAAGAGATGATTTTGTTTTGAAAATGTCCATGACCTACATTACAAATTACCAGCCCTAGCCGGGCTCGGTGGCTCAGCCTGTAATCCTGCGCCTTTGGGAGGCTGAGGTGAGTAGATTGCCTGAGCCTGTGGGTTCGAGACCTGCCTGGGCAACTTGGCGAGACCTCGTTTCCACAATAAATAAAAAAAAATAAGCCAGGCGTGGTAGTGCGCGCCTGTAGTTCCAGTTGCTTGGAAGGCTGAGGCGGAAGGATTACCGGAGCCCAGCAGGCGAGGCTGTGGTTGCCGGGAGCGGCCACTGCACTCCAGTCTGGGCGACAGAGTGAGACTCCAACTCAAGAAAAAAAAAAAAAATTACCAGCCTTTACTTTAAACGAACTTGATATGGTTCTTGAAGAAATAAATTGTTAAATAGAATTTTTCCTGTATGAGTCAGGCACAATAAGTTAGCCTAAATGTCTATCTCAGGGTTGAATAATTAACTTTTTGACAGTTATTTTTTTATGTACATTATAGGACACATGCTAAAATAGGATTTAAAATTTAATTGAAAAAGTTAATAGATACTAATTACTTTTGTGTGCTAGTTCGGTATTTGTCCCTTTAATCTTTATTATAGCCATGTCAGGTAAGTATTAGCATTGATAGGATAGGTAGGGAAGCTGGTTGGTATAGCAATCAAGTGACTTGAATGAGGTTGCTCATTTTGAAAATAGCCAATAGATATAATGTATATCTATTCCTGTTTACAGATAAGAAAGTGACATTATTATCCTGGAGAAGGATTCTGTTTGTTTTGTTTGCTTTAGCTAAAGGATATATATCCCATTCATTTAAATGAGGAACATGTTTAAATTATAAGATCAAAGATAATTTATGCCATATCATATTATGTTATAATCCATTTTAGGATTATACTTGACTTCTCTGATTGTAGCAAGTATTATGATTTATGCTTTAAGAAGCATGAGCAGCCTATAGTCTACTATAATTGTCGTTTGATTCACAGTTGGTTTTTGTGTATGAAATTAAGAGTTTTGAGATTCAGAATTCTAAATGGAGTCTTAGTTAATGAGAACCGTTTTTGAATGAGATAAACTGAAGTAAAACAGTGGTCAGTAGAATATTGACACTAAAATAGATCTGCTTCTAGAGTTTATTAAAGAGACATTTGGGGTCTGTACTAGATAACATCTTATAGCTTTCTCTTAATTGAAATATTCTAAAGAATTTTGAGGAAAGGATTTTAAAGCCACTCATTTATTTACCCATTTATTTAAAGGTGGTTTTGATTTTCTTTTATTTTGAGGTCATAAGTTCACTTTTTGATCAGACTCTGGGCTAATCATTAAGGATAGAATTTAGAGCTTTTTTTGGATCGAGAGAAGGCTCAGAAGTTTTATAAAATTCATGCATTTTATCAAATTTGTTTTCATTGGCTGTTAGAGCTGTAAAAGGAGGAATTTTGGAATCTACAATCTATTGTAAAGGTTTAAATATTTGTAAATTTCCTCATACAAAAGAAGCATAACTGGTTCTAAAATCTGCACATTTTATACTATTTAACTGTACCCAAAGCTTCTTTCTGGGATCTGTATAGCCATCTTCTGAAGGATAAGATATATGTTAGTAAAAAGATTCATTTGAATTGGTCTTTGGGAGACTTTACTTGATTATCTTGTATTCTCAGTAACTTTCAAGTATTCACAAAATAAGATGTATATTTGTCTTTTGATTTGCCTGTTAGACATTAGGTCATCTCAACACTTCTGTAAATTTTTTGCACTTGGTTTTTATAGAAAATACCTTTCAAACAAAATTATTCATAAACTATAAAAACCCTAGTCTGATCTTTATAAATATGTGTTTAATAGTATGTGCTACTTTAATTATAGAATAATACCTGAAAGTATTGAGCAAATGACAAATATAGGCAAAAATAAAAGACTTTTATCTCCATCTGCAAAGCAAATTCTACTATTGACATGGTGTCTTTTCTTGCATTTATTATTTATATTACTTTATTTGTTATTATGTATATTATCTGTTTGTATGTGCATCTTATGATTTACTTGCATAATTGTGTAAGTGAAATCATGCAGTTTTTAATCTGTAAAGTTAGGGGGTCCATAGTACCATCTTCATTTCTGATACTAGTTGCAAGCCTAGAGCTCCCCAAGATCACTCTCAGTTTTGATAATTTGTTAAAAGGACTTACAGAACACACTGAAGCTGTTTTACTTATGGTTATGGTTTAATTACAGCAAAATGGTAGATTAAAATCAGTTAAAGGAAAAAGTGAATGGTCTGAGTCCTGGAGAGTTTCAAGCAGTAACTTTCCTATTTTCTTTTCCCAGTGGAATTATAGGCAATACTAACATCTAGGCAATAATATATAACAATAGAAAGTCTTAGCAACATGGAAGCTCACCTGAGCCTTGTGTTCAGAGGTTTTTTTGGGAACTTGGTCTTGACTGAACCACCTCATTATGGACCTTAGTTTCCAGCCCCTCTAGAGATGGAGCTGATAATGTGTGGCCCAAAGTCCCACCATAAAGCATGTTGTTAGTACAGAATATCTGCTGTGGTCTTATAGCCCCACATGAACAAAGACACTTCCAACAGGAAGGACATTCCTAGGGTTTAGGGAGTACCTCACAGGACCTAAGGGGAAAGGTCACACCTCACTTGAGTAAGATTAATCCTTTACCTCATAGTATCACACTTTTATTTTACGTATTTTCTTTTCTTATTATTCATTTTTTTTTTTCTTTTGAAGACAGTCTTGCTTTGTCACTTATGCTGGAGTATAGTGGCACAATCATAATTCATTGCACCCTTGAACTCCTGGGCTCAAGCTATCCTCCTGCCCAGCTGATTTTTTTTTTTTGTTGATGTGTTGGTATCTTGCCGTATTGCCCAGGGTGGTCTTGAACACATTGATCCTCCTGCCATGGCCTCCCAAAATGCTGGGATTGCGGCACATTTGGAATTATTTTAGTTATTTTGTTATGATATATATTAAATGTATGAGAGACTTATAAAATACATGGTACAGTTTAATAATAAAAAATCAAACACCCATAGCTAAAGAAAAACATTAACACTACTAACGCATTTACACTGTATATGACCCTTTCCAATTTATCCCCTTTCCTGTGAGAAGTAAATTTATCTTGAACCTCAGGTCAGGGCGTTCATATATATTAATTTAGCTAATATTTAATAATCAACTTTTTGTGTGGTTAAACGTCAATACTTATACAGTATGTATAAATTTATTCCCCTTATGCCTTACCACAATTTAAAAAATTGACAAATAAAATCTTATGTATTTATCATGTACAGTATGATATTTTGAATATACATTGTGCAATGATAAATCTAGCTAATTAGCAATTCATTTAATTATTTTTGTGATATGAACACTTACATTTACTACATTTTTCACAAATATGTTGGGGCACCCTCCCAAAGGAGAAGTTATTTATAAAAAATTGTGTATTTATTCTTACATGTTTAACCTTCAAAGTATTCTCTTTTGGATGCAATACACTTATCAATAGGCTTTTTTCACTGCTCAAAACAGTTTTTGAACTCGTTAATTTTGATGCCCTTTAAGTGCTTCTGCCGTTTTTTGTTTCACGTATTCCACATCAGCAAAACTTTTCCCTTTGAGGCCTTTTTTTAACCTGGGGACACAAAAGGTCGCTCAGGATGCGGTTGGGTAAATACAGAGGTGGGGACACAGGAGTCATGCCATTTTTGGCCAAAAACTACTGAACACTCAGCATGGTGTGGGCAGGTGTGCTCACAAATCACCCATCATGAAACGGGCAAACACACCAAAAGAATCTCTCAAAAAAAATTCACTGAAGCAGAATGCAGCCTCTCACAACAATGCTAGCTTGTACATGATGCCAGTGGGTTCCTAGAACACTCACCTAGTGGGGGAGACTATACAACAAGGGGCCGGCCCGCCAAAAAAACAATTTCATTTTTTACGGTCCCCCTCATACAATATATTGTGCTTATACAATGGATCACTTGAACTTACTGTACTATACAATGGATCTCTTGAACTTAGTCCTCCTTCTTAACTTTAACTAATATAGCCTTTGGCCAACATCTCCCCACCCCACTCTGCACTAGCTACCCGTGCCTCTGGTAAGCACTATTCTATCCCCCAATTCTATGAGATCAATTTTTTTAGATTCTGTACATATGTGAGATCATTTAGTATTTGTTTTTCTTTTCCTAGTCTTTCTTACTTAACATAATGTCCTCTGAGTTCATCCATGCTGTTTTAAATTATAGAATTAAAAAAAAAATGACTAAATACTATTTTAGTGTGTATATATGTCACATTTTTATCCAGTCATTTGTTGATGGCCACTTAGGTTGATTCCATTTTTTTGCGAGTTTATACACAGTAGTGCAATTGCTGAATCATATGGTGATTCCATTTTGAGATGCTGTGAAACTCCACGCTGTCTTCCATAATGGCTATACTACTTTACATTCACACCGACGTGTGTATGAGAGTTCCTTTTTCTCCACATCTTCTCCAATACTTATCATTTGTCTTTTTTTATAATAGCAATTCTAATGGGGTGAAGTGTATTTCATTATAGTTTTGGTTTGCATTTCCCCGATGATTAGAGATGTTAAACATTTTTTTCATATACCTGTTGGCCGTTTGTATGTCTTATTTAAGAAACATCTTTTTAGGGGTTTTTTTTTGCCAATTTTTAATCTGATTGTGTATTATCTTGCTATTGTTGTTTGAGTTTTTGATATATTTTGGATGTTAACTCATTATATGTATAGTTTGAAAATATTTTCTCTCGGCAGATTGTTTCTTCACTCTGTTATTTCCTTTGTAGTAATATATTTTGATATTTTCTTTTGGATTTTTATTGCATTTAGGGTGGACCATGAAGCTAACTAAAAATATTTTATTGTTAAAGCATGTTACTTTAAGCTGATAACAACCTACCCTTAGTTATAAAAGAAACCTCTACACTTTAGTTCTGCTATATCCTTTATATTTTAATTTTGATGTCATAATTCACATCTTTGTGTATTGCATATTTCTTATACTTCAATATTGTAGTAATTATGAGTTTTAGTAGTTTTGTCCTCTGTTCCTCCTATGAAAGATACAAGTGACTTACATACCACCATTGCACTATTAGAATACTCAAAATTTGACTATAGTTACTTTTACCAGTGAATTTACGTTTAGATGTTTTTGTGTTATTCATTATCTTTCTTTTTTTTCAGCTTGAAGAACTTTATTTAGCAAATCTTTTAAGACAGGACTGGTGGTGGTGAAAATCCTCAGCCTTTGTTTGCCTAGGAAACTCTTTATCTCTCTTTTATTTCTGAAGGACAGATTTTTTTTTTTGTTATAGGATTCTATTGGTTGGAAATTGTTTTTTTCTTCATTTGAAAATACCATCCTGCCCTCTACTAGTCTGTAAGGTTTCTAAGAAGTTTGCTTAAAAAAGAGTTCTAAAAGAACTCTTTTGTGTGTTGGAATTCTTTGTGTGTTGTTCCCCCCCCCCTTTTATTCTTGTGCTTTCAGGATCCTCTCTTTGTCTTTATCTTTAACACTTTAATTATTATATGTTGTGGGTTAGAGTCATATTTGTATTGAATCTTATTGGAAACCGTTCACCTTCCTGTACCTGGATATTTATATTTTTTCCCTGGTTTAAAAAGTTTACTACTATTATTTCTTTAAATAACCCTTCTACCCCTTTGTCTACTCTGTCAAACCCCAGTGACACATATTTTTTATATGTTAATACTGTACCAGAAATTTTACAAGCTTATTCATACCTTTTTATTTGTTTTTATCTTTTCATGTTGATATTTTCAAATAACCTGTCTTTGAATTTACAGATTTTTTTTTTTCTGGTTGATCAGGCCTACAGTTGATATTCTCTATTGCAGTTTTTCATTTTGTTCATCATATTTTTCAGCTCTAGTATTTCTATTTAACTTTTAAAAATTACTTCAGTGTCTTTGTTAAATTTCTTTTATAAAGTACTGAATTTTTATTGGACTTTCTTGAAGCTCACTGAGTTCTCTTAAAACCACTATTTTGAATTTTTGTCAGGCAGTTTATACATCTATCTCTAGCATATATCACTGGTACCTCATTTTTCCCTTTGGTGTCATTATGTTTCTCTGATGGTCCTTGATCACTGTGGTCATATGTTGCTGTCTGCACATTGGATAAGTGGACATTTCATCCATTCTTCAGTCTGTCTTTGTTTTAGAACATCTTTCAACAGTGAGTTTGTCCATGGTTTCTGACTAGACCATAGGGTGTAGATTGTTCCTGACTCTGCATTGCTAGGGAGTACTGTAAGCCCAGAAGTTCACACCCAGTGTGGCCTATGGTAGAATTTGTGGCCTCTGAGTCTGGCCTAGTGTCAGACTCCCATGGTCCCTGATGCTGTTACAGTACTGAGTGACACCAAAAGTTCATGACCTCTGTGACCTGACTGCTACTTAGTTTCGTTTTGCTTAGTTTTGTTTGTAAGCCAAGGTCTCTGCAGTTGGCTGACAGTGATGCAGGCCAGAACTCAAATTTTTCTCACAGTACCAATGGGTTCTTGTCTGGTACCAACATAAGTCTAAATCCTCAGATTGCATGTACTGGTCTGGAAACGAGGGACATGAGGGTTTTTACAGTGGGAGGTTCATTGTTTGGAACAAAGTAAAAGTTCTACATTCACTTCCCTCTCTTTTTCCTAAGTGAGCAGTATCTCTTTTTATGCTGTTTTGCCTGGGGTTGTGGGTGAGGGGTTATATGTGTTCGTAATTTTTTGTTTTTACATATTCAATGCATCTTTCTTTAGTATTATGCTATAACAAGAACTGTGATTCTCACTTTATTTTCTCTCAGTTGACGCATTTTCATGTGTGGATAGTTGTTCAAATTCACTTTTCTGTGGGGGACAGATAATTACTGGAGAGTCTTACTTACCATCTTCAGTTGTTATACTTTTGTGCTTTCTAGTGTCTACTGCAGAGTTATCTTTTGTAGTTTCATAAATCTCTATTGTATCACCTGGATTTGTTTTTTTTCCCCCTTCTTGTTCTTGAGATATTAACTATTACAAACATCTGTAAATTCTAGTCTAATTATCTCATAACTTTTGGGTACAGAAAGGTATGGATTGGTGATATGCAAACTGATGGTACTTTTGCTTATCTATAGATGATACATGATGTCCTCGAGAATCAAGAACATACCCTTAGTCCACAAAATAAGCAGATTTTGTTTCCTAAGTTTTATAAAAAATACATGTATTCTTTGGTATCTGGGGTGATTGGTTCCAGGACCTCTACTCGTTACCAAAATCCTTAATTTCCTTATAGATGCTAAATCTATAATTTCCTTATAGATGCTAAATTTCCTTATAGTTGGTTTTCATATTTGCAGGTACTATATCCTTAGATTCCACTTATAACAGATTGAGTTTGATCCTTAGTTGGCTGAATCGGTGGATGTATGGAGTGGTGGGCTTGAATGCAGTATCTTTGTATGGAAGTACCCATGTACTAGATGACATAACAAGTTCATTAAATAAAAAAGAAACAATTGGCTATTGGTTTGGAGGTGCTTAATGTTAAGGAATTAACATTATCTTGAACACAGAAACTTAATACTCATAGAATAAAGGGGAAACTTGTAAAAAGCATTATTATATTACCCTTATGTACCTCAATAACTTTTGAGAAAATCATTATAACAGTAGATATCTGAGGTATTGAGAAAAATATAAATAGTGTTTGGAATTCTCAGTAATAGCATATTTTCCTGTCTGAGGTACATTTAGATAATTTTCCATGGAGATTTGTTTTCTAAAATTGAATATTTTAAGCTTTAGTTGCATGTAAAGGTGATTTCTCTAGCATGTTGTCTACAGTGTTTCTGAATAGTAAAGTGCTACTATTACTTGTAAATGTTTTAATGTACTGCTTAGCAGTTTTATTAAAGTATTTGTTTTCCAAACTATTTAGTAAGGCTGGGACATACATAAGCAAATAACACATGTTCAAACATATATTACATGCATGTACTGTGGCTTCATCATTCTTTTTATCACAGTGTGTTGTTTTATAGTGTACCTAACTTATTTTATATTTTTTAGATCACGTGAAAACTGGCAACATTCTTATTATAGACCAATAGCTAAACATTTAAAAATCAACCTTGGATTCGCATAATAATATGGAATTGCTATTTAAATACTAGTTCTAAAACCATAGAAGAATATAAAATGTGCTAATTAAAGTTTCCCCCACAGTAGTTATATTAAATGCTTAAGTTCTCTTGTTTTATGAATTTATTTTTTGATTTTATAAATAGAACTACATCTCAAATTCTTTTCTTATCATATTCATTATAAAGCTTTTTTTCTCTCTCAGCAATCTTCCTGAGCTCTTTTCGGGTGCCATATGAGGAAATCAAAATGATGATATTGGAAGTAGATGAAACACGGTTGGCAGAGTCTATGATTCAGGTAAACAAACAGGCACAGCTTAAATTCCAATATTTCATTGCAAGCTTCTCATTAAATAGAAATCTGTAAGTGAAGCAAAATTCTTTACCCAAATCATTCAACTGGAAAATCATTGCTGCATAATTAGTTTTAGCATAACTACTGCATTGCCAGGAGAGAAACCGAAATCTTCCCTTAACTGCAAACTAAATATAATGCTATCAAAATAATTACATTTTAAATATTTTAAGTGACTTTCTTTGAAAAGGAAATTGTTTAAGTTTACATTTTTGTTTTTTGTTGCAGTTTAGACTAGTAATATGTTAATTTAAATTTGTTTCTATTGCAGTTTTAGAATGTGTTTTTCTTAGAATTATAATGTTATATCACTATTTGGTATAGAAGACTGAGTGACTTTTCATTTAGATTTATCTTTACCAGCAATCCTTACTTGAGTTATTTGCGCTTCTATGAGTATTAGAGATTGTTTGTATAGTGTTCTGAATTTATTCAGAAAACTAGAAGAATTTTTAAGTGGTTTTTATTTATAGTATTTTTTAATGCTATTATGATATCAAAGTTACTTGTTGAATTCCATGTAAGGGATCAATTCCATGTAAGGGATCAATAATATAAATCTTGATAGAATTTAAAGTTGGGGAGTCAAAACACAAATTAGATAGTGAGAGAATATCTTCTGTTTAACATCTTTTGTTTTGATAATGGATATCCTTAGAAAAATGGGGTTTTTTTTGGTTTTTTTTTAGCATTAGAAAGAAACTAAATATTATTGATTAATTGTGAATTCTTTGTCAAAAAGCATTTAAAATTATTTTAGAAATTTTAACTCATCGATAAATGGTATCTCTAGAGGTTATTCTGTTTTGCCTTTCCTATCTTGTCTTCTAAATGTGGTGGTACTATAACTTCATTAATGATTTGTGCTGCGAGTCTCTGAGACTCATAAACTATTTAATTAACAACACTTCTCTAAGGTTTTTTTTTTTCCCCTTTCACAGTTTTTTTTTTTTTTTAACTGAAATTTTTATCTTTGTTCTTACTGATTGTATATGTGTCTTCTTGCAGGGAATAGAGTCCAAGTTTCTTAAAGAAATTTTTTTTGCTTGATACATGTATTTTTTAACTTAATACATGTATTTCTAATAATGAATTTGTTAAATATTTACAGAGTAACTTTCACCTTGATTTCATGAATGTTTTAGATGATTGTGTGGTTTTTGCCTACTAGATAAAAGATGATCTATTTTTTTTAAGTTCCTGTGTAAAGAACACTAGGCTCTGTATATTTCTCAGTGTATTAGTTTCCTATCGCTACTGTAACAACCACCAAAAACTTACTGGCTTAAAATTCCACCAATTTATTATCGTACATCTTTGCATAACAGAAGTTTGACATCTGTCTCACTGTCTGCAGTCAGGCTGTTGTAGAGAGCCCTGTGTTCTTTCTGGACACTCTAGGGAAGAGCGGTTTCTTTGTCTTTTCCAGCTTTTCATGGCTGCCCACTTTCACGACTCATGGACCCTGTTCATCTTTCAAGCCAGCAATGTTGCGTCCTTCTGTTCACTTTTTTCATAGTCACATCCTTCTCACTCTATTGCTCTGTTTTTCTCTTCTGCTTTTAGGGACCTTTTGATTACATTGGGCACACCCTGGTAATCCAGGATAATAATCTTAATTTAAGGTCAGCTGATAGCAGCTTTAATTCCAGTTGTAACCTTAATTCCCTTTGCCATGTAACCTAATATTTTTATAGTTTTGGGGATTTGACATATACATCTGGAGCTCATTATTATGTCTTACTAAATATGAAACCAGTTTTATGCATTTAAAACCTAAACATTTATTTTGTACATAAATACGTTTTTCATATATTCATTTAAAAAAATGTTTTATGGCGTTTCAATTCTTATTTTTAATTTTAAAAGTATCTTCCTGATTTTACTGTAAGAAACTTTCTATTTTGAATAGAACGTGGAAATACAGCATTGTGTTGTATTACTCATCATTTTAATTGGCTCTGTTTACTGTTATGATTTTATTTTGGCCAATTTAGTTGTTTATTCATACATAACAAGAGGTCAGCAGTACGTCATTCTTATTGCCATTTTAATGTCATTTTATTACTTTTTTTTTAACCCAATTACCTTAGTCACATTAGTCTTTTATTAATTCATTTTACAAATATCTTACGTACCATGTTCAGGGCATTGTATTAGTCTCAGTAAGAGGTAGACTCCACCTTCTTAGAATTTTTAGTTCAGCAAAGGAAATGACACTTATATACGTAATTATGATACAAGATGGTGAAACATTTTAAGATGGTTTTAGAACTAGAGAATGCATTGGGGGAGTGCTGTGTGTGTATGTGTGTGTGTGTCTAGGCAAGAGTACTTGAAGGCTGAGTAGCTGTGGATATGGAAAAGGACAGGAGGACTGTATGACAAGTGTAGTGAAAAGCAACTGTTCTTGCAGTAATAATACTATGAGCATTGAAAGAAAAGTTGAGTATGTGTGGATAACTGTGTAGAATTCAACTTGACAGAAGTTTAAGATTTATAAAGCATATGGGAAATTTGGTGAGAGGAGAGACAAAGGAAGGGCCTGTACGCTTACAAATCACAATAATAATTTTACATTAGAACGCAAAACTAATGAAGTAAAAATTTTAAAAATTTTTGATGAAAGCTTAAAATCTACTTAGTAACTAAAAATATTTAGAGGAATTTGATCGTTATCTAACAAGTTGCTAAAGAAATTCAGTGGCCTGATGTAATAAATAACTCAGACAAGCCTTCTCTTAACTAGAATGGTTAAGAGAAAATATAAATATAGTATAATATAAATATAATTGCCACTAATAATTAATATATAAAAATATAAATGCCACTAAGAGAAATTTCTGTGTATGTTGGAAAATCATATGCTTTTATTGTCTTTATTCAATCTGGTAGTATTGATAGTAAATATTTGTTCTAGGATGATCTTAAATTTGCCACTTTTTTGGTTGTTTTTGACTAGTCAGCAATGTTTTTGTCCAAAGGTACACAGTGAGTCAGTAACTTGTTCTTTGATATAACTGGTTCTGATATATAACATTGTCTAACACTGTTTTTAACTAATAACACCATTGGGGAATTTTTTCTCCCATAAATATACAAAGCATGATGTCACCTTAACTATAATTTGTACTTGACTTTGGGCTTGTGCACTATTTACTGATGTTATAATTTGGTATTGTGAGCACCGGTCACTGAGGGATCTCTTTACATGCTTTTTATCTGCAAGATATCATCCTGTGTCTTCAGTGCCTTTTAGAATTTTATTTCAGATCAAAAAAGTTACTTTGTTTTAGAGACATCTTCAGTTTTTTCTCTTAAGACTATAATCCTGTTGGATAAATCTTGCAAACATTGCCATTAAAATTCCTTGATTTCTTTTCCATTCTTTTCCTTACCTTTAAGTAGGAATATGATGATTTCTTTTATCCCATTGAGTGAAGTGTTAAAATATGTTAGGCTTTGCCTGAAATTTCTGACATTTTTTTCCCTAAAGCTGAAATGTAATGGATCACTTTTATCCAGGTGAAAAAGCTGTTCCTTCGGTATAGGTTGCATTCTCTTTCTCAATTATATAACTAATCAAATAAACATTCAGTAGTGCTTGATTTGAATATATAATAACTCTGAGATAGAGAAAAGGAAAAGTGACTGTTTTCAAGATGCAGGCATGGTCCTTACGGCTTAGTATGAGGGAAGTTACCTAGAAATAAAACTAAAGATTAACTTCACTGGTTTTCTTCTCATAGTTCAGTAATTACTATTTTTTAATTTGAGAAGTACATTTAGTGAATATATTTTCTTTTGGTTTTAATTTTTAGAACTTAATAAAGCATCTTCCTGATCAAGAGCAATTAAATTCATTGTCTCAGTTCAAGAGTGAATATAACAACTTAAGTGAACCCGAGCAGTTTGCTGTTGTGGTAAGTACTGACTTTCAGAGGGTATTTTTTTTTTAAAGATAGCAGAATTTATTGAGAGGACAGAGAAGCTCCCACAGTGGGATGGGAGCTGAAGGGGTTCCCCCCAGAGGGGATTTTATACTGTACAAAATGGGAGCAAGAAAGTGGATCATCACATATATTTACTGTCCATCTTGCTTTTTTTTAACCTAAGAATATTTGGAAGAAATCATCTTGATTTAAAATATATGTTGAAACTCTGGCCTGAAATGAGATCCAAGGGGCTCTTGAAAAATATATATGTAATATTTCCTATGTACTCTATTTAATGCCAAAATATAACATGAAAATTGTACTCCATATTAATAAAGTAAATTTGTGATTTATCTAAAGCTTTGAATTCCAACATATTGCAAGATTAGTTTCAATTTCTCCTGTAATCACTCACTCGAATTCATCTCATAGTATAGACTCCGAAATTAGAAATAATGCATTTTCTTGCCAATGAGGGTGAAAAATGAATTCATTTTAGTACATCTTTGAGGCACCTTAATAATCATCTTGTTCTAGCTTGCTATTTTATAGAAGCTGGGGTCTAAAGAGGTGTTGAAAAGAGTTACCAATGGTATATATCAGCTGTATTGCAACTTAAAATTAAGACTTTTAATCAAGCTTTCTTTTCTCTTACCATTAAATTATCATTTTTAGGTTGGTTCCATTTTGTCATCATAACAATACTTTAAAATGGTATCGTTTTTCTTATAAGATTATTTATTTATTTTTCTTTCATCTTCAGTCATATTAACAACCTCTAAGGCAAGGATAGAATTGTATTTGATATTTTATAAAGATAGCATCTAGCTCTGTTGCCAAGACTGATCTTGAACTCAGGTGATCCTCTCGCCTTGGCCTTCTAAAGTGCTGGGATTATGGGCATGGATCACCACACTCAACCTGTCTTGAAAAAAAAAAATGACCAGGCATTGTGACTCATGACTGTAATCCCAGCATTTTAGGAAGCTGAGACGGGAGGATTGCTTTTGCCCAAGGGTTGGAGACCAGTCTAGACAACATAAAAAGACCTCATTGCTATAAAAAAAATCAAACAAACAAACAAAAAAATTAGCTGGATGTGGTGTCACACACTTGTAGTCACAGTTACTTGGGAAGCTGAGGTAAAAGGGTCACCTGAGTCCAGCCTGGACAACGGAGTGATAGCTCAATTCAAAATAATGAGGCTGATGATAATTTTTACTTTTTAACTCAATTCTCCTGGATATTCTTTTCTCTCCAGCCTTCCTTTTTTCCCCCCCTCCATTCTTTTTCTACAGGTGTGTGTCACCACACCCCACTAGTTTTTTGTTTGTTTGTTTGGTAGAGATGAAGTCTTGGCACAGTGCCTAGCCTGGTCTCTAACTCTTGGGTTCAAGCAATATTTCTGCCTCAGCTTCCCAAAGTATTGTATTTTCTTATTTGCTTTGTTTTCTATTACCTGGTCACTTTGTCTTTCTCTTGATCCCTATTTGATACTATACTTGATCTGTCTTTCTTATGAGAATAAATGAATAGGGAATGATTTGCATTACACTTTTGAACACAGAACAGAATTTATTTTTACCATTTTTTGAATCTTGAATTAACATAATATGTAAAATTATAATTTTGATCTATTTCCTATGTACATTAAATCTGAACTGCAGGCAAGGTTATATGAAAATGCCTATTTAGCAAGTAGATTTTCATGTTGCATATCATCGTAGTAAAGATTTAAAACTATTTCTATGTTCTTGTGATTCACAGAAGACTGGGATTACAATTGCATATATTTTAGGTTTATTTAAAATAGCTGAGTTTGCCCTCTTTTGGAATTTTAGAATTCATACCAAAGAGCTATGATTTATAAACAGTATAGTTTTAGGAGTCACATATTAAAACACTATATTCCTAGATACTAGCACTAGAGGTTATAGTTTTGATTTTGAGAGAGAGAGATGAACCACTTCCCATTTAGGAGATGTCAACTCAAATGACCTAGTATCTACACATTCTGTGCCAGGTCACACACGAGTGCAGATGGAATATAATTTGGAAGGCCTAATGCTGTTGAAAAACATCTACTATGGAAAATATGAACAATACTTTAGTCATCTGTTGATAATAAATATGTACTCTTGAACACATTATTTTAAGATCTGGTTTCTGTGGTACTAACATTTTAACAGATATTGTATTGGTAGAGAGAGGAGAATGAAAGTTGAGGAAAAAAAATTAAATTTTTTATATTCTTTTTCTTTGACAAATAGTAATGTTTTTTGATTTTTCTGTTTTTCCATAATGTTTTTTCACCATTTTCAATCTGGCTGCCAGTACTGCTCAACCCTTCCCTCCAGAAAAAATTAAGAGAACCTGCTTAAAGTTCCAAACATTTCTTGATAATTAGTCAAAAAAAGTTGGACCTAGAGTATGAAACTGTCTAATTCCTGAAGTTTTCTATTCTTTTTTCTGGTTAACAATGCAATTAAAATGTTTTTAACTCCTTAAAGAGTGATGTGTTTTTAATTTATCAATATTGTATCAATAATACAGTAAGTTGATGATTTTTACAAATTAATTTTTTTTTTTTTTTGAGTTGGAGTCTCACTCTGTCACCTAGACTGGAGTGTAGTGGCATGCTCCTGGCCACTGCAGCCTCGACCTGCTGGGCTCCGGCGATCCTTTCACCTCAGCCTTCTGAGTAGCTGGAATTACAGGTGCATGCTACCACGCCCAGCTAATTTTTGATTTATTGTAGAGATGAGGTTTCGCAAAGTTGCCCAGGGCTCAGGCAGTCCACTCACCTCAGCCTCCCAAAGCGCTGGGATTACAGGCTGAGCCACCGAGCCTGGCTTACAAATTATTTTTAATTACCACATATATACTAAATTTCATTGTTAACATGACAGACTTTTTGGAATATATGTGTATCAACGATGGGCAGTTAACTAGATGTAAGCTAAACTTTATATTTCTACGAGATTTCTATGATTTTTTATCTTGATATAAAAACATTTACTTTTTGACTTTGCCTAGATTTAAAGAACATTAGAAATATACTAGTTATTTCTACCTGAAAAATCATCAAAGAGTGACAAATAAGATATATTCAAGGATTGGGGTAACCTTTGTTCCTTCCCAATTTCTAACAAAGTACTTGATTTTTTTTTTCACTGTAGATGAACTTGCTGTTAGCTCTGTTTTTTTCTTCAGATACTGTAGGCTAATACTATGATTTCTTGCATTTTCATTCTTAACAAAAACCAGTAAAAACTCTACAGTTAGGTTACTTGCCAGTAAGCTTAACTTTTTGTCTTACCTGATTATGTTGACTCATATGCACTAAAAATTCCTTAGAAAGGTATGTTTATTTAAACTCACACCAAAACTTGAGACAATAGATAACTTCATTGAGGTTGTTTGTATTATATAATCAACTTTAATTCTCCACAAGTATTCTGTTAAAAAAAGTACAGCTCTACTAGGACCTTCGTTCTCATTTATGTTATTTTCTCTTTGATAGAAAGGCTAGGTACAAAAATAACACATCCAAAATGTTAGTCATTAAAAACCAGTAATAATATAAGTTAGAAATATGTCTTTCATCATGTATTACTAGCATCCAACGTTCCAGGATGCTGTGTCCTGTAAAGTATGATATACAAATTTTCTGTCAAAGTTATTATGTTAGTATCTATTAAATTGTATGTCCTTGAAGCTTTCTCCCAACTCCTAAACCATTTGATGTGTCTATTTTCTCCAAGTTTTCTATAAGATAGTTTCATATTCATAGTTATTTTTTCTCTATTAAAATTGCAAGCAAAATTCTTTAATGCTGATACTACTTCTTTTCCTCATTTAGAGAGTCTTAAATGTATGTGTGGTAAATATGAATAATTTTATGATACAAAAGGTTTAGTTGTTAATCTGTTATTTATAATGATTCAGAATTGGATTCTCCTTGTGGTCCTCATGACTGGAGATATGCCCGTCTTCTCAGGACTACTCTCCAGTTATTTTAGAGCTGATCATCCACATGTGTATCATAGTTAGTAGTGGTGGTGACAGGTGCGCTGCTACCAATTAGGATTGAAATCCCAGAAGTATGACTTCTGGGTTTTAGAACTTAATGATATTATTGACTCATTTTTTAGCTTGCTATATATTTGTATACCCTGTGTTTTATAGGATATTTTGTTATATGAAAAATAACACATCAAAAAATCTGAGCAAGCTGTCATTTAATACTAAGAGACTAAGGGTTCAACTTGAATGATGTAGAGCAGTGCTTTGGGGGGTAATCTCTATATTTTTTTAGTGATTTGAATGAATAAGACAATTCACATTATGGTTTTACTTGCTGGTTTAGATTCTGAGCAGAAGACACTGAAAATTGACTTGTGCTTAATTTGAGATATTATTTTCTCTATACAGTTCAGGACAAACATTTCTTGTTGAGACATTAGTTTATATTTGGTATGCAGTAACCTCTTCTTTTAACTTAACTGTCTGCCAACAGACTAGACAATGGGTATGTACATCCTAGAAACTGTCACTGATTGGATCACTTTCCTATGCTCTTTTCAGTGTCCTTCCTTCTGTCTTCAGCTCCAGCAGACCTGTATTAGTCCCCCGAAAATATTGCTACTTACCAAATCATGGTGCGCATATAGTAGAGCTTTAGTAGTATGCCTGCATTTCTTTTATTTGCAAGGTTTCTTTGATCAATAAACTATTAGGTAAAATCCCTGTGTTCACAATGTCATGGTTTAACTATGTGAGAAATGATTTATGTAAATATTCAGTGAGATCAGAAGATTAGCTAGAATTTGGAAAGAGCCTAAAAATTTGCAATTGAAGCTTGGTGTACTAGACTTCCTTTGATTAAAAATTCTAGGTCTTTGAGTATTTGTCTCCATGTTATTTAATTTTGTTAAGCTGCCTGTTTTTCAAAGGAATCAAACATTTATGGGAAACAGGAAAGTGTCCTGTTTGTGTACTGTATTTTGATCTATCACCATTTGGTGTCACTGTAGGGCAGGGCTTTTAAACTTTGTGCAGTTGAGGCCTTTTTAATGAAAAATGTAGGAAGTTCATGCATATCTCCCTCATTTTAAAATCACTATATATTTCTGTTGTAAAACATTCAAATAACATAAAAATATTGAATACAACGTGGAAGTTCTTGTATACCACTATTCCATTTCATTCCGCAGAAATTACCATTTTAAACAGTCTGTTGGCCTTCCAGTCCTATTTCTTTGTATTTGCCAGTGTAGGCATGTTCATATAAACATTTTAAAAAATACATTGTTCTTAAACTTTTTTCACTGTGTCTATTTTGAAAATATTTCCATGTTGTACTGTATTGCTTTTAAACTCTTATGTAGTATTTCATAGTTCATATTATTATGTTTCCTTATAATTATTCTCTTAATGAAGGATGGTTACTCATCCCCCCCCCAGGGGTTTTTAAAAAATAATTTTACGTACATCTTTGTGTATTTATTCAAAGCAATATATTGCAATAGTTATGCGCATGGATGGTCCAGGTTTCATCCTGGCTGTACCTCTTACTAGCTATGTGGTCTTGGGTGGTTATTCGTTTTCCTGTACCTCAGTTTCCATATGTATGAAGTGTGATACTGTATTAGTTTCCTGTTGCTACTGTGACAAATTGCCACAAATTTAGTGGCTTAAAATAACACAAGTTTATCATCTTACAGTTCTGGTGATCAGTAGACCAAAATGATTGAGCAGGAGTGCACTCCTTAGGACTCTAGTGGGAGAGTTTATTTCCTTACTCTTTACAGCTTCCAGGAGCTGTCCATATTTCTTGGACTCATGGTTCAGCATTGCTCTGACTTTTGCCTTTGAATTCACAACTTCTTCTCTGACTTCCTGCTTCTCTCTTATAAGTATTCTATAATTATATTCCTACCCAGATAATCCTACATAATCCTTCCCATCTCAAGATTCTTAAAAACACCTGCAAAGTCCCTTTTGCCATGCAAGGCAACATATTCAAAATTTTAGGATTAGGACATGAACATCTTTGGGGGATGGTTATTTTGTCTACCACAGGGACAAGAATAGTGCTACCTACACTGCATTGTTCTGAGATAGTGAATGTGTGTAAATCTTGTTAAAATCATAAACTCTTTAAATGTTAGCTTTTGTTATTAATATTAATTATATTATCATTCCTTTATGAAGTAGTACCAGAATTTGAATTTCTAATTCAGAGGACCTTTTTAATATTGTTACTGTTAAATTGCCCTTCCATCAGGCAGGCATGAGAATTTACACTTTCATGAACAATATAAATGAGAATTGTTTTCCTTGCATCATCATTAATACTTAATATTATTTTTCTTTTTTCACTTGGCTTTTTTTTTAACTTTTTTATTTTCTAGTTATTAAATGAGATTGAAGCAGATGTATATTAATTGTGTATTTATATTTTTTGCTAGTATTACTTATTACTGATTTATTTTCCTATTTTATTACCTTTTCTTATAGTTTGTAGAATCTCCTTATATATTCTCCTTATAGACTTTTTTCATTGTCTCTTACTTGTCTTTCCACTTTTATTTCTGATATCCACTGTATCTTGACTCTTTGAAGTTTGGTTTAAAAAGTGAATTAAAATAAAGAAGACCCACATTACTCACTAACTAATAGTGATGTGTTCTGTTTATGGGGAAACAGTTGGTCCTTTGTATATAATAAGAGCATGGAAAATAGCAGTTGATGAATAATTCTTTATTTTGTTTACATGGATAATCTTTTAAAGATGTAAAATGGAGAATGAAATGCCACTGAATGCCTTTCATTGACTCCCTAAATTCCTTCAGTTGCTCCCCACAACTTTCACTTATTATGCAAAATTCTTAGAATAGCATTAGGCCTTAGAAAAAGCTTCACTGAGGTATAACTGACACAATAAATGGCACATATTTAAAGTACAGAATTTGGATTAATTTGACATATGTGTCCATCTATGAAGCCATCACCATACTTAAGATAATGACCATACTCATCATCCCCAAATGTTTCCTCAGGCCTCTTTGTGATCTCCTCCTTTCCGCCTGACATTAGGTCTTTAAATGAAGCAATTTCTGCCATTCTCCCCCTATTTCAGACCTTCCTTTTTAATCTGAACCTCATCCTTGCTAAATAATTTGCTGAACTCAAACAGCATTGTGTGCAGGTCTGTCAGTATGCTTTCTTTTCCTTCTTTTCCCTGTGAGGAAGCCTTTCTGGAGAGCTTTCCCTAACATTTTCATTGTTTTATACAAAATTCAGTACTCCCTCTTTGTTACCTTAGAACCCTGTGCGTATCTCACAAATGACTTATACTGTAATACAAGGGGGGGGGGGGAGATCCTTCAAAAAACCAGAATTATGCTCTGAATTTTTTTTGAAGATTATTTCAACACATTTGCCCATCTCATGATGGGTGGTTTATGAACACCATGCTAAATGTTCAACAGTTTTTGACCAAAAGCAGCATGACCCCCATGCTCCATCCTACTATTCACCCGATCTGGCCCGAGCAACTTTTTTTTGTTTCCCCAAATGAAAAAGGCCCTGAATAGGAAATGTCTTGCTGAGGTGGAAAAGGTGAAACAAAAAATGGCAGAAGCACTTAAAGGCATAAAAATTGATGAGTTCAAAACTGATTTGAGCAGTGGAAAGAATGTCTCAATAGATGTACTGCATGAAATGAAGAGTATTTGAAGGTAACTGAAGTTTAAGCATGTAAGAATAAATATACAATTTTTTACAAATAAATTCCATGTCTTTTGGGCCCCTTTGTGTGTTTTATTTTATGAGTCACAGTTTTTATTTGTTCTGTCAACATTTTAACAAGCTAGGGTATAGCACATTTGTCTTCATACGCCAGGACATGGCATATCCAGCACACAGGGGCCACGGAACACTTTAATGAATGAAATAGGAGATCAGCAGAAGGAATGGAAGAAATGCAGCTAGAAAAAAATAAAACAATGTTTGTAAAATTGCCTTGAAATAATACTATTTTTGAGATAATTATTTTAATTTTTGGTAGATCATTTTGCCACATAATGGTGTCTTTGTGAGTGAGAATAAGTTAATTTAGAAGTAGATAAAGAAAGCAATACCTTGGTGCAGGAAAGTCTCAAGTCACACTTTTTAAAAAAGTAGGACTTACCACCCTAAGTGACATTGCCACTTAACTTGTAGGCTTGTCTAGTACAACACTCTAGACTGGACTATTTATGGATCCTTCTTTAACTCAGAAGTTCATGCTGTTTGAGTGTGAGTACTCATGGTACTCTGTACAACGCTTCTTTTGGCACTTAGTGAATATATTTTCTAAAAGGAAATTGAGATTCATGGCTTATTGAATCACTTATAAAGACTGACAAAGATAGATGAGGACCTGAGAGAATGTCTACTGAACTTTGCTTTCCCGGACTAAATATCTCCGTCTTTCTTGCACTCCTTAGATGTTGGCTGTTTCAAGTGCTTTGCAAATGTCCAAATACAAAATCAGTTGTCTTTCTCAAAGTTAGCACTTTAAAATTCTTAGCAAAAGATGTGTAATTAATCTGATATAGTTTCTTCTTCAAGAAACCATTTTGGGACTGGGCTCGGTGGCTCAGGCTGTAATCCCAGCACTTAGGGAGGCCGAGGCGAGTGAATTGCTTGAGCCTGCAGGTCTGAGACCAGCCTGGGAAACTTGGTGAGACCTCGTCTCTACAATAAATCAAAAAATTAACTGGGTGTGGTAGCACATGCCTGTAGTTCTGGCTACTTGGAAAACTGAGGCGGAAGGATCACTGGAGCCCAGCAGTTTGATGCTGGGGTGGCAGTGAGTGTGCCACTGCACTCCAGCCAGGGCAACGGAGTGAGACTCCAACTCGAAAAAAAGAAACCATTTTGGTTTCTTGTAATCAATACTTCCTTTTCTCTTTAATAATCATCTTTGATCATGTCTGTCTATTACACAAATTGTGCCAGGCTGAAGCTGGCAGAATCTACTGTCCTCTCGTCCTGGAAAGTAGCAGTTCTATTCATCCACTGCTGCTGCTTCTTGGTACCTGTTCAGTTGTCCAAGATTCCTCAAGATCCATGATGCTTTAGACAGCCATTTGCCAACCTCATTTGCTAATCTTTCATTGCACAGTGACAGCATTTGTTTGGAATAATAAACTATTATTTCATAACTGTACTCAACTCTTTAAATCTTAGAGGCATGCTTCCCTTAAGATTGTAAACATTCAGTCATTGTTTTCAGTTATTCTTGTCACTTTAATTTTCCACCTTCTTAACATTCTTCTACCAGGATCCAGGATTTAATGTAAGCTCAGCAGCACAGATGGTTTTTCTCTCACCTAGTTCAGGGTTTATTAATTTAGCTTGTTTTCAGTTGTTGATTTTTAGCCCAAAATTTTTCAGATGTTGAATGTTTGTACACTTTTTCTTTTGATCTGATTTCTGCCTTCCATCTCCTTTAACAGCCTAAGTTAAAAGTAGTCACAAAGCTACTTAAATTTTTAATTAAACTGATTGAAATTTTGTTGGTTTAGGTAGTTAAAATCTTTTCTCAGCTGTACAATAATTTTATCTTGCCCACCCTAATGTATTATTTTCTCCAGAGATCTTTTTCCTCACAAGTTTCTTTTTAATTCCTTCAACACATGACACAGTGATGTTGCATGTTGACAAAATTGTGAAAGGCCATACATATCTATTATTTACATGTTTTATAGGTAGTTCAAAATAATATGTAGTAGATTTATTGATTTAAAGAAATATACTGTCATTCACAGAAAATTAGAGGTTTTTTTATGGTTGAACTTAACATTGCTTTTATTACTGACAGGTTAAGTGTATCTAAGAAATTTTTTATTTGAGCTCTCATTAGATGATTCTGAGGAAATGGCTTTTGGTAGTAACTTTTCCATTAGTGTAGATTTTAGCCTGTGGATGCTACAGGGGTTTGCATTTTGTGGATGAATTTAGACTTGCAATTATATTGGTAAACTGCACCACTGTCTGATAAATTTTATTTGAATACCTAGTCCCCTTGATTCAGCAATATTTCACTTATCATTCATTTTTTGACAAATATTTATTGAACACCTCATGTATGCTAGGTTCTGATTGGTCTTGACTGTTCGTTTTTTGTTTGTTTTATATTTTCATTGGTGACAGTAACAATATATGCATAAACAAAAATGTAATAATGTAATATTAGATAGTAGCCAATGCTCTGCAGGAAGTGGGGGAGTGAGTGTGTATACATGTGTATGTGTATACACATACAATTAGTATGGTTAAGAAGGCCTCTCTGAAGAGGTAATATAGCGGGAATCTTACCGAGAAAGACGGAAACCGAGGCTACTTTGCTAGGAATAACAGCATTTATTCGTGCCGGTACCGGCTCAGCAGATTTGCATCCAAAGGCTGAGCCCTGAGCATAGCGAGGCATTGCCTCATACACATTTTTAGCTTTCTTGTAGTGACACTATATAGTCCAGTTGGTCAGGTTGCTGTTAACCTCACATGTTATACTTTGATTGGCTAAACAAATCTAGGGTTACTATTTTGATTGGTTCCCACCGGAAGTTTAAAAGTTTTAAACATATAGCCCGCCAAAGTAAAAAAGTCCATGAAAAACGGTAAAAATAGACCACGTAAAGGATTGCACAACTAGGAAGTAATTAAGATAATAAACAATGGGTTCTGTGGGTTATTCATAAGAGTGGGCTGAAACAAGCTGCTGCTTTAAGCATGACTAAGATAAATAGACTATGTGAGGTAGAGTAATAAGAAGTAAAGCAACTTAACTATTAAAACAAAGAGTAACATATCTTCATTTCCTGTTTCTTCCATCGCTGCATCTTGCTTTTTTGAGACGGCTGCCTGCCTCTGTAAGAATTAAGCAGAAGCCTGAATGATGTTAGTTCGACGTGAGTATCTCCACGAAGCATGTTATAGTCAGAAGAGACCACAGATACCAAGACCTTGAAGGATAAGTGAGTTTGGCTGTGTGAGGCCAGTGGCTGTGACAGAGTAAATGAGGGAGATGGTGGAGGATGACGCTAGAGAGGATGATGCTGGGCCTTGATCATGCAGGACCTTGTGGCCATTGTGTGAGACTCATGGATTTTATTCTAAGAAAGTTGTTAGAGAGTTTTAAACAATGGAGTAATATGATCAGATGGATGCTTTGGAAGTGTTATTCAGGCAGCTGTGTGGAGAAACAGTAGGGTGTGGTGGGGAACGTAATTAAAGCTGTTAACTGGTTAACACACTGTTTCAGTGACAGTGTTATTGTGCAACTTAGTGGTGGCTCAACAGGCTTGACACTGGCGTGGTCAGATTCTGGATGATTTTGAAAGTAGGGAAGATAAAACTTTTGACATTGATTTGGGGCATAAGAAAAATCAAGAATAACTCCAAGGTTCTTAGCCTATTTATTCAAATAGTAAGAGCTCACATTTATAGAGATAAGAGAAAGTCTTCCAAGAGGAGCATACTGTGGGAGGAAAGATAACTCAGAATAACTGTAGACCTCCATGTAGACATATAAAGTTGCATTTGGGACATAAGCTGTGAGTTCAGGGCTAGAGGCATAAATTTGGGAGCCAGTAGCTTGTAGGTAGCATTTAAAGCAACTGGACTAGATGATATCACTGAGAGAGTGAATTAGAAGTGTAACAAGAGGCAGTGAAGGGCAAGGTGAAATATGCAGACCTTACTGTTTTTCTCAGTCTTCCCCCTGGAGAGAGACTCATCATCAGCAAGGTTTTGTTTGTTTTTGCTGCTGGTTACCACCTCTCTGAGGAAAATTGCAATCCCTGATCTAGGGAATTGTACAAGGTGATTTTATAATATGACACTATTGCAGTTTGTTTCAAAAACTAAGCATGAGTTGGAGTGAGAGGACTATTTGGCATTCGTAGAGTATGTAAATTCATCAGGGACCTTTGGAGAGAAGCTAGTGGTCATGAGGATGTGTATCTGTGGAATGAAAGAAAAAACTGATTGTGCCTTCAGACTTTGCGCTTATGCGGAAGAAAATGGAAGAATCTCTGATGCATCATCATAATAAATATAGAAAACCTATATTATGAGCTAAGATAAAGTTAAAATATCCAAAATGTACAGGCATTTTCCTTTATAAAATAACTCTCATTTAATCAAGGGATTGGGTTCATTTAGTTCAAATCTACATAAAAATAGTAATATCAACTCCTGCCATTAAGGGGAAAAATCACTCACATGCTACCAATTGTATTCTCTGTAGAGTGGGAGGATAAGTGGAATTGAGCTCTGAATGAATTCTCTTACGAGCTATTGTTACCCTTGTTCCCTTGAAATTAGTAGAATGTCAGCTATATTAAATAACGCTGCGGTTTCTTAATTTATTAAGGCTAATAAAAACACAGCATGATAAGAATAATAAGCTATTGCACTGAGCTGCTAACACTAGTAAGTTTCTAAAAAAGTTTAAAATTTGTGATATATATTGATTTCTCCAATTTTTTTGTTTGGTGGCATTAGGTGCAAAATTGTGCTTGTGTTTAATATCACATGCATGTAAAATCTGTGAAGTAATTTAATGATATTAATAAATAGTATCTATCTCAATTTATCTTCAGTATAGTCTATTCTTAACACATTCTGAATAGAGATATTCTGTCTCTCTCTGTAACCCAGCTGTGGCTTCCCACCTCAGAGGAGAGTCCTCAATCTTTGTAGTGGCCTACAAGGCTCTATGAAATATTTGCCTGCCTTGGTGCTTTTTGCCTCTTCTTCTACTGTTGTCTCCGGGCTGAGGCAGCATTAAGCACGTGGCTTCTACTGTTTCCTAAACATGCCAGTTACATTCTTGGGGATTTTCCACTTGCTTTATTCTCCTTCAACCTTGCTCCCTGCAGTTATCCAAATGGCATGCTCTCTCATTTCCTTCTGGTCTTTCTTCATATGTCAATTTGTTAAAGTCATCTCTCTAAGCAGTCTGTTTGAAATTGCTTACCCAATTGCCCGAAGCACTTTTTTTATTTTTCCCTGCATTATTTTTCTTGTAGGTATTCATCATCTCATATGCTGAAATATTTCTGTGTATTATCCTATCTGTCGTTAGGCTACCACAGGTATCCATGATGGTGGGAATCATCCTCTTAGGTAGTTGCTGGGGAATTCCTAATATTTCAAACAATACCTGGTAGATAGCACTTAATATATATCCAATGAATGAATAAATATTTCCCTAAAATTTATGATTTCTTTTAAACTAAAGATTTTTCTTTTAAACTAAAGATTTTTAGTTTCTGAGAAACTAAAATCATTTAGCTCTTGGTTTACTGAGACTACCAGGCAACATGTTCTTAGTATTGAAACTCGAATCTGGATAAAAAACTTCGTCTTGATATTTCAAATATCTTCAACTACTCCTCATTATGTTTCTAGCCTGATTAGACAGACCTGGATTTGAATTCCGCATTTACCATATACTAGCTTTGATACTTTGAACAAGTTTCTTAACACTCTTTTTATATATAAAAACACTCTATTTATATATAAAATATATATAAATAAAGAAACTAACTCAGAGTTGTGAAATTTAGGAGAACATGCCTGTGTCCAGTGAGTAGTAAGAGCCAAATATATTAGTTGCTATCATCATTCTCTTATATTTGTTATGAAATTTTTTTCCTCATCTGTTGTGATCCAGTTCAGGACCCACTTTTTTTTTTTTGAATTGGAGTCTCACTCTGTCACCCAGACTGGCGTGCAGTAGCATGCTCACAGCCACCGCAGCCTTGACCTGCTGGGCTCCGGAGATCCTTCCGCCTCAGCCTTCCAAGTAGCTGGAACTACAGGCGCACATTACCACACCCGACTAGTTTTTGATTGATTGTAGAGATGAGGTCTCGCCAAGTTCCCCGGGCTGGTCTTGAACCCTCAGACTCAGGCAATCCACTTGCCTCAGTCTCCCAAAGTGCTGGGACTACAGGCTGAGCCACTGAGCCTGGCCAAGACCCACTTTCTTTAAGAGCAATAGTCTTCTTTACTGTTAGAATTTTCTCTCTCACTATTCTGTGATTCTTTCACATGTTTTATAAATATGTGCTTTTGCTCCCATCACTGTCTTAGAGTTAGTCTTAGTGTCATAGACAGCCTCATAATTCTAGATCCAACTTACATCCTTTCAGCTCTTTTCTTGTATATTTTTTAAAAAAATACTTTTTAAGAAAAAATTTTAATGGCTTTAAGGAGTACAAATAGTTTTTGGTCACATGGATGCACTCTATAGTGGCAAAGGTAACTAGACTTTAAGCATACCCACCAAACCCAGCTGTATATATTGTACCCTACAGGTGATATTTTATCCCTCTACCCCTTCCCACCCTTCCCTTCTGAGTCTTCAGTGTCCATTATAGCTTTCTATATGACTTCACAGATCCTTAGCATAGCTCTCACTTATCAGTGAGGGCCTGCGTTGTTTGATTTTCTGTTCTTGCATTAGTTCACTTAGGACGATGTTCTCCAATTCTATCCAAGCTGTTGCAAAAGACAGTATCTCATTCTTTTTGATAGCTGAATAGTAGTCTATAGCATATATATATAATGAAAATATATATACACACACCCCCACCACATTTTCATTATCCACTGATTGGTTGATGGGCATTTGGGTTGGTTCCACGTCTCTGCAGTTGTAAATTGTACTGCAATAAATATGCAAGTGCAGATGTCTTTTTTTTTTTTTAATAACAATCTCTGTTCCTGTAGTATTGCAGGATTTGGGTAACTATTTTTAGTTCTTTGAAAAATCATACTGATTTACACTTCCATCAATAGTATATAAGCATTCGCTTTTCTCTGCATTTGTGCCAGCATCTATTCTTTCTTGATTTTTAAAAAACAACCATTCTGACTGGTGTAAGGTAGTATCTCTTTGTGGTTTTGATTTCCATTTTCCTAATAGTTAGTGATGTTGAGCATATTTTCATATGTTTGTGGCCAGTTGTGTATCTTCTTTTGAAAGATGTCTGTTCATGTCATTTGCCTACTTTTTAATGGGGTTATTTTTTCTTTTCTTGCCACTTTATTTGAGTTTGTGGATTTTGGATATTAGTCCTTTGTCAGATGTATAGTTTTGGAATATCTTCTCCTATTCTGTAGGTTGCCTGTTTACTCTGATGGTTTTTTTCTTTTGCTTTTTTTTGTTTAATTAAGTCCCAGTTTTTTTTTTTTGTTTTTGTTGCTTTTGCTTTTGGGGTCTTAGCCATAAATTATTTGCCTAGGCCAATGTCCAAAAGAGTTTTTCCTAGATTTTCTTTTAGAATTTTTATGGTGTCAGGTCTGACATTTGCATCTTTAATCCATCTGAAGTTATTGTCTATGGTAAGAGTTAAGAATCAAACTTCATTTTTCTGCATGTAGCTATCCAATTTTTCTAGTACCATTTGTTGAGCAGCGTGTGTTTTCCCCACTGTTTCTGTATTTCCCTGTGTTTCATTTTGTTTTTTTCATCCCTGCTTTTCTTTGCAGAAACTAAACACATTTTCTATCTTAAGAAACACAATTCCCAAATGCCCTCCCTTAGAGAGCCTGGTAAATGTATGCATTCCTAGAATGTAAACTACATTGTCTGGCTTATTACTTATAAGGCCTGCCCATTGACTTTCCTTGAGAAGGCCTTTTTCCATTTCTGTCCCCAGGTTAACAGGGAAACTGGCAGTCTGATGCTCAGCACTTGAAAACTTCTCTAGGGTACCCAGAATCAATTATATAAAGTTTTTTTTAACTTAATTCACGTTGTGACTTCTAGGACAGAGGGTTCTGGTGCTTTGGCCTATATTTATTTGGTTAATTATAGTACTTCTCTCAGTTGTTTTCTCTCCTTTTTTGCTTTGCTTATATTTTTATTTTGTATTAAATGGTATATTTCATTAAACATCCTTATCTTCCATGCCAGACTTAGCTCTTTTGAGAGGATAAATGTGTTTGTTTTCTTTTCTGTAACATTGGTCAAGTTTCCTATCCTGCAAGTCAACTATTATCCATTATTGTTGCTATTTTCCTTTTTTTCCAAGTGTACTAATTTTGTATCCAAGTCCAAGTTTGTATTTAGTAATATTTTAAATGTTATTTATGTTGAAGAAGGGATAATGAATAGACAGTGATTTTCCCTTGTTGGTGAAAAACTAACATTAATTTATATACCATCAGCATCACCACTACCAAAGCATTTGACTTATATTTTTCCAAATTTCTATCTGCCAGAAAAATCTAGGAATTTGTCCAATTTTTTCTCTTCTAGGAAATTTTTCTTTTGTGTGTTTGTGTTATATTATTTACAGTACATTGTCTTGAATTTATGCATTAAGTAGTAATATCTAGTCGTATGAATTTAGTTTAAGGTTTTATGCTGAAATTGTGATAGGTCAGTTCTTATTCTGTCCATTTTTTGTTCATTGTTGTCAACTTCCTTTGGAATTATCCATGATTTTGACTGCTGGTTTTTTTTTTGTTTTTTGTTTTTTTGAGTTGGAGTCTCACTCTGTCGCCCAGACTGGAGTGCAGTGGCCACTCCTGGTCACCGCAGCCTCGACCTGCTGGGCTCCGGTGATCCTTCTACCTCAGCCTTCCGAGTAGCTGGAATTACAGGCGCGTGCTACCACGCCCAGCTAATTTTTTTGTATTTATTGTAGAGATGAGGTCTCGAACCCGCGGGCTCAGGCAATCCACTCACCG
>NW_007248081.1:1379-180141 GCF_000164805.1 Carlito syrichta | reverse complement strand
TTTTTGCATTAAGTAGTAATATCTAGTCGTATGAATTTAGTTTAAGGTTTTATGCTGAAATTGTGATAGGTCAGTTCTTATTCTGTCCATTTTTTGTTCATTGTTGTCACATTATGTGCCTCTTTCTTCCTGCAGCAAGCTATGTGGCATTGACTGAAGTTTTATGTTGTGGACAAGTAGTCTTTCCGTCCTATTTTATCAGTGTTTCCTTTGCAAGCAACTCCCCTTAGAACCACTAGACACAGGAGAGTGCCTAAATCATTTAGACAATGGAATGCTAGTAAGTCCTGAAAGCGTTGAAGAGTCTACCAGCTCTATATTATGGATTTTCTTGACACTATATATCCATGTTTTTCCTATGTTCTGATCCAGAATTTTTACAAGTATTCTATATTTTAATGTAATTAAGAGAAAACTAGTTCAGTTAACTTTATGATAATTCCTTACTTTATTGCTCAGTGATCTGTCTGCTATTCAATTCTCATTCTATTACTTTCTGTGCTTTGGGGTGCCTTCTTTGTCTTTCTGTTTTTTCCTCGGTGGGGCAATGTCTGCTGTGATCTTAGCTCCTTACTTATTGAATTCTTATAACTTCCTTTGGAATTATCCATGATTTTGACTGCTGGTTTTTTTTTTTGTTTTTTGTTTTTTTGAGTTGGAGTCTCACTCTGTCGCCCAGACTGGAGTGCAGTGGCCACTCCTGGTCACCGCAGCCTCGACCTGCTGGGCTCCGGTGATCCTTCTACCTCAGCCTTCCGAGTAGCTGGAATTACAGGCGCGTGCTACCACGCCCAGCTAATTTTTTTGTATTTATTGTAGAGATGAGGTCTCGAACCCGCGGGCTCAGGCAATCCACTCACCTCAGCCTCCCAAAGGCGCGGAATTACAGGATGAGCCACCTAGCCGGCTATTTATTTGTGTTCATTGCCTGGGTCCCATCTTTTGTCTGAGCTTCAGCAGCCTTCCTGTGTCTTCCACACCTTAGTCAGTATCCACACAGTTTTCCCTTTCTGCTTAAATTGTGGATTACAGACCTCTGGCATACTCAGGCAAAGACAATAGCAGAGGAAAAGCCTAAAAAATATATCACAGTGATTTGATCTGAATGCTCCCAAAATTCACCCACCAAATCAATGACTTAAAGCATAAGCCAAACACCATTTGAATGTTTGAAAGACCCCCACTTTATTTTTTGAAGTTCCGAAATGAATTTTATTTGTCTTAATGTATAAACAGAGCATAAAAACTGCAAACAGTCAGTACGAAGAAACACAGCAAGGTGTCATTCTTACTGGGTTTATGTTTGGAATAAATACAGAAATCCTTTGTCATTAATATTCTGGCATCAGAGAAAAGAAATAATTTGTAAAATGGCATAGATGAAAGAAAAGGCAAGGAATGAGTCATTTGGGAGTATTTGGGGCAGAGTTATAGTTTGGAATATGAGCTGGTTAGTAAATATTACGGGAAAAGGCCCTCTTATTCATTATTTTTGAATAAACTAATCTGCACCATAAAGGACTTTTCTTGTTTCACTACCTGTATCTCCTCTACCCGTGACCTTACCTCCCTGAAGTACCACCAGAAACCTGAAAGTCTACTAGTAATGTTGGCTTTTGATGATAGACATAAAAGAGCAGCTGGCTAGAATGACATCCAGAGGTCCAACTGTTACGTTTTATTTGGGTCCTACCTCCACTCTCTCTTTCCCTCTTGCTCTGTAACGAACTGACCTTTACCTGCTTCACTGATCAATCTTGAACATGTAATTAATTAACCACTTGCAAGTTCAGAGGATTTAGCCAAAGTGACTCTTGAATGTAAGTATCACGTTTATGGTATTTTAATGATTTCTCATAATCCCTCTTTTGTTAAGTAAAATTCTAAAAGTTCAGCAGGGATTGCCATGCTTATAGTATTTTTGTTTCACAAATGCTAATGAAATAGCAATGGAAAGTCAAATTTAAAGTAGAATAAAGTGTGCTTATTAATCTTAGAATAATGTTGTTGAGAAAAGACATAGTCTTAAGGATAGATATGCTCACCAGTTTATCATACCATAAGTATTCTTGTATTTATCATTTGTTGTTTACTTGCTGTATTTCAGGACCTGTGCTTCACGTTTTGAGAGTACTACCTATTTTCACATAGCAGCTAGTACACTGATTATAAAATGAAATGACATTACATCACTTCCAAACTTAAACTGTTGTAAGTTTTCTGAGGTACACCTTGTGGTATTTCTATACTGCCACTCCAGCTTTATTTTGATTATTAATAGTGTAGCATATCTTTTCCATCCTTTTCCTTTTAACCTACTGTTGTTGTAGGCAGCATATTACTTGAGTCTTGCTTTTTTGTCCAATCTGACCATTTCTACTTTTTAATTGGAGTGCTTAGAGTATTTTATTTAATGTGGTTAATAATATGACAGAATTTAAAAATCTATCATCTTCCTATGTTTTCTATTTATCTTATTTAACTTTTGGTACTCTTTTTCTACCTTCTTTTGGATTGACTAATTTTAATGACTTTGTTTTATCTTTTTGTTGACTTATTAGCTCTTATTCTTTGTTTTCCTATATAAGTGGTTGCTTTAGAGTTTGAAATTTTTTAAGACATTTTAAGTCTCTTTATTTAAAAAAAAAAAAAAGCCTTCTGTATCCCATTTCTGGTGTTCTTCACTTCTTTGTGCCAATCTAGACTTCCACCTGGAATCATTTTCCTTCTTCCTGGAGGATCACCTTTAGCATTTCTTCTAGTGCCAGTGAATTTTTTCAGTTTCCTCTTGGTCCTTCTGATGGTTTTTGATTTCGTGATAATTTCAAAGATAAAGTCGTCTCTAATTTTTCAGTTCCAACTTTTAGCAATCTCTTCCTTATCCACTGTTTTAGCCATATTTATTTTCTTGTTCTCACTTCAGATTTGCCCTTATTCTTGCTATTTCTCTTCTGTGGCCCAGTCTTACTTCCTCTTTGAAGTTCTGTTAAAATGATGCTGCCCTCATCATTCTCTGTCTACATTACCCTGTATTTTTTTTTATTCATAGCATTTATCTCTGTCTAAAATGATTTGGTCTCTTTGTTCTTTTTCTTTCTATCTCTTTCTCTCCCTTTCTCTGATCGCCAACTTATAGGACACTCCATGTGGACCAGGTTGTTGGTTTTGTTTTAATTTTCAGTATTAATCTCCAAGCCTAAAATAGTTTGTCATATGTGTTCAATAAATATTTGATATATAAATGAACAAGTAAAATTATGTCTCGTTCTCACATAACTATAGAAATAGACATTACCATTACATTTATGAGGCAACTCATTAGTATGTTTACTCAGCAAGTAACTATTACAGCTCAGCTATGAACCATGGTTTTTTGACACTAAGACCATACTTCATTTCTTATGGTGCAGTCACTTTTGTATTTCTGTTTGCTGTAGTTGCCTACTATACTTGAAATTGCTTTTAGCAATGGTTTCTATATGTTTTAATACCGGAGCAATTCATTTTTAATATTTGGAGATTAATTTTGAGTTAATAGTAGTTACAAATTGCTTAGAATGTTTAAGTAGGTTGCTAATTCAAAATGAGTTTTTGGAAATTTTTTTAGTTTCTACTTTTTTTACTTTGGGATTTTAAATCTTAAATCTCTGTTGCCCACGTGATTCCCTACCAAAAAGTGGGGGCATTTGAGTCTATAATAGACGTGTGTGTTGTTTGTTTTTATGATGATTTGTGTTTCTTTTTTTTTTGGTATGGAAACATGATGCTTTCCAGTCTGACCATTTATGTAGTATTGAATTTTTATGGCATATTCTGCTTAATTTCTTTCATTTGAAAAAACAAAAAAAAATCATGATAGTCACATACTAATTACTAGTTATGCGTCATTCATTTGAAAGAGAGCCCAAAGCATTTTGTAGTTATAAACAAAAAGATCTCCTAAGATTCATCACTTTGCAAGCAACATTGTTCTAGGTTACTTTTTAGACTTGACTATCATCTAGTACCTGGGAAACATCTCTACTCTTGAAATTTTATTATGTTGGTTTGTATACACTCTTGTAAGACTGCTTTGGAAGCATAATAGAAAAGGAGAGACTAAACTTATGGTACTAAATTACTGGAGAATTAGGCAATTTTGTAGCAGTTGTGGCTTAAGGTATAATTATTGTAGAGATAATGCTGGCTCATTAGTATTTTCATGTCATGCTCTTGAATGGACCATTGTTTCTGAAAGGGTCTTTAAAGTTCAGTTTTAATAAAGTTGAGTAGATTCTGTAATGAATATTTTTCTCATTCTGAATGAATATTCAGTGTGCTATCCTCACTGACACAAATTTGAAAATAGATGAAAATAGTACATTCTATTTACATAGTCTCAAAGCATCTCCTCATAAACTACTTATCAGTTCTACAGGGAAAAAATAGTAGCTTAATATTGGAAAAACTTATGGATAACACCATAAACATATATACATATTTATGTTTGTATGTATATCTACACATTTGTGTAGTATGTAAATGAAGATAGAGAACACGGTAAAGTTAATGGGGCAAAATGTAAACATTTGATTATTCTGGGTAAAGGGTAGGGTTTTTTTTATATTTTAAAAATTGAAGTTATAAGAAAAAGTTATAAGAGTTTCATTTATAGTGACATTAAAAAACTTAAAAGACTTAGGAATAAGTTTGGCTGGGCTCGGTAGCTCAGCCTGTAATCCTAGCACTTTGGGAGGGCAAAGCGAGGGTATTGCCTGAGCCCACGGGTTTGAGACCTGCCCTGGCAACTTGGCAAGACCTCGTCTCTACAGTAAATCAAAAATTACCCGGGCAAGGTAGCGCGTGCCTGTAGTTCTGGCTACTTGGAAGGCTGAGGTGGAGGGATCGCCAGAGCCCAGCAGGTTGACGCTGGGGTGGCCGTGAGCGTGATTAAGTTTAACAAAAGATATGAGAGGAGGACTAAAAAAATCCGGAATTTATTTATAAAAAATTGTGTTTATTCTTACATGTTTAAACTTCAGTCACCTTCAAAGTACTCTGTTTCATGCAATACTCCTATTGAGATGATTTTCTCACTGCTCAGAATAGTTTTTGAACTCATCCATTTTGATGCCTATTAGTGCCTCTGCCATTTTTTGTTTCACCTCTTCCACATCTGCAAAAAGTTTCTTTGGCTTTTTTCATCTAGGGGAACCAAAAAAAGTCACTGGAAATGAGATGGGGAAATAGGAAGAGTGAGGCATGAGAGTCATGAGGCTTTTGGTCAAAAACTGCTGAACACTTAGCGCAGCGTGGACAGGTGTGCTCGTAAATCACCCCTCATGAAATGGGCAACTGTGTTTAAAGAATCTCCAAAAAAGTAATTCATTGAAGCCGAACACAGGCTCTCACAACTCTAGCTGGTACTCTGATGCCCATGGGTTCCTAGAACACTTACCTAGCAGGGTAAGCCTGTACTACCAGGGGCCACCCTCCAAAACATAATTCCATTTTTTGTTTTGTTTTGTTTTTAAATTCCCTTGCCTATGTAAGCTGCCAACAATGACAAAAGTGGGCAAAATATTCAGGTTAACTATTTTCAGATGGTGGACAACCAGTAGAGAAAAACTGCAATCCTTAACAGAGCAGAAATTCTGAACCTCTTGAATACCCAGTGACCTGTGACAGTTTTTCATTGACAGCAGAGAATTTTTCATTGATAGCAGAGAGGTGAGTTCTAGCAGAGGGTGTGATTGTCTCTGAGCAGAAGAGGCAGAGATCAGAATTTATGGCAGTGGAACTGCTGGTATCTGCAGGGCAGGGCACTAATGAGGAAGGACTTGTGTACAAAGGGACTCCAGTAGTCCACATGAGGATCTCTTTTGAGTCCTGCCGGAGGCTGCACTGTTCATACAGTGAGCAGGACTTTCGAAATAACAGCTGCAGGAAGAGAGTGCAGCAGAGATAGCACTGGTCCAGTCTCATGGCTCTCTAGAATAGAGGGGTCTTAATATTTCTTTCTTTCTTTCTTTCTTTTTTTTTTTGAGTTGGAGTCTCACTCAGTCACCCAGACTGGAGTGCAGTGGCCGCTCCCGGCCACTGCAGCCTCGACCTGCTGGGCTCCAGCGATCCTTCCGCCTCAGCCTTCCAAGTAGCTGGAATTACAGGCATGCGCTACCGCGCCTGGCTGATTTTTTGATTTATTGTAGAAATGAGGTCTCGCTGCCCAGGCGGGTCTCGAACCCGCGGGCTCAGGCAATCCACTCACCTCAGCCTCCCAAAGGCGTGGGATTACAGCTGAGCCACCGAGCCTGGCTATCTTATTTCTTAAGGTATTGGCCTTTAGGGTTCTGAATAAGAATTGGTTGCCAGTTCCAATTACCATAAGAGTGTCTGCTGTGTTTTCTACGATTCTTTTTTTCTGTGGGGGGGGCGGTTGGATTCTCACTCTGTTGCCCAGACTGGATTGCAGTGGCTGCTCCCGGCCACCGCAGCCTCGACCTACTGGGCTCCGGCCATCCTTCCACCTCAGCCTTCCAAGTAGCTGGAACTACAGGCGCGCACTACCATGCCCGGCTAATTTTTGATTTATTGTAGAGATGAGGTCTCGCTGTCCAGGCGGGTCTCGAACCCGCAAGCTCAGGCAACCCACTCGCCTCAGCCTCCCAAAGGCACAGGATTACAGGCTGAGCCACCAAGCCCAGCTCTTCTTAATATTTCATTTCAACTAAGAAAAGGCTTAGTAGAGCCCAACTAGGATAGATATAAAGAGAAAGACATCATGGTACAGCCTGATCAAACTGCTGAAAGCCAAAGAGAAATTTATGCAAGTAACTTGAGGGGGGAAAAAATAAAGGACATATTACATATAGGAAAACAAAAATAGAAGACTTTGCTCACATGACAGAAATAATGGACCACAGAAGCCAACAGAAAGGTATGTTGGAAGGAAGGCCAATCCTTCATAAGAACCTCCCCTAGACCAACCCTAACAGAGTCTACCTCAAGTTTTGACAAACTCCTCAGGGAAGACAGTTTGGAAATTGAGTTCCACTAAGTTAGTGTGACTTAATTTCCACAAAGCTGTATTAACAAAGCATAAATTGGAGCCTGTTTTAAGTTGTCTTAAGGTGATCACCCAGTGATTGGTTTACCTGCTAAATTAAGAATGAATAATCTTCAAAGGATTAGAATTCAGAGTGGTTATGTTTTATACATACAGTGTTCAGTAGTAACTTAAAATAAAAGAATAATGAAATGGGATGTATTGTTTAGGGGAAAAAAGAAGTTAATCCAGAATATCCCAGATTGTGGATTTTACTTGCAAAGATATAATATCGATATTGTAAGTATGTTAAAAGAACTAAAGGAAATGATTTTCAAAGAATTAAAGAAAAACATTATCTTAATAAGGATCCTTTGCAGGGAAATGAAAACTGTAAAGATTTGCCAGTTGGAAATTCTCAAACTGAAAAGAACAGTAAATAAGTTTAAAAAAATAATTAGTGTGAGAGTTTAATAGTATATTAGAGGTAGGAGAAGAGTCAGTGAATTTGAAGGCAGATTTACAGAGATTATTTATCTTATGTAGCTAAATAGATTGAATAATAAATGAACAGAATCCTAGGTACTACTGGGCAAATATTATTCAGTCTAGAAATACATACCGGTAATTGAAATGCCAAAAGGAGAAGAGAGTGAGATTGTGGCTGACAAAATATTTGAAGAAATAATGGCCAAAAAAAAAAAAAAATCTCAAATTTAGTGGAAAACGTGAACTTTTGGTTTAAGAAGCTTAGTAGAGCCCAACTAGGATAGATATAAAGAGAAAGACATCATGGTACGGCCTGATCAAACTGCTGAAAGCCAAAGAGAAATTTATACAGTAACTTGAGGAGGGAAAAAATAAAGGACACATTACATATAGGAAAACAAAAATAGAAGACTTTGCTCACATGACAGAACTAATGGACCACAGAAGCCAACAGAAAGGTGTGTTTAAAATGCTGGGTTCTATAAACTCAAATTTCTCTATTTACTGTATACATTTCCAAAAAGTAGAGTAAAATAAAAACATATTTAGTATTATAAAAGGTAAGAGATTTTGTGGCCTTCAGACTTGCCCTAAATAAGTGCTATAGGTTGTCTTGCAGGCCAAAGGGGAGATATACCAGATGGGATTTTAGATTTGCAAAAAGAAATGGAGAGTACCTGAAATAATAAGTAAACATTTTCTTTCTTCTTTTGATTTTTTTAAAAGAAAAGTGATAATTAAAAAGATGACACTTTGGAATGGGGTTTATAATGTACACTGAGATAATAGATATAAGTTAATGCACATGATGGTGTAAAACAAATGGAATTGTGTTGTAAAGTTATCATGCATTTGAAATGAAGCAGGTGTAAAATGTTGGAAGGGTAAGGTAGAAAATGAGGAATATGAAAATGTATAATTTTGACTGAATGGTGACTCAAGAGGCATATCGTTAGTCCTATACCAACCAGATAAGAAATATATTTTAAAACCTAGTAGAGGAAATAAAACACCAAAAATTGTTTGCTTAACACAAAGCAGGAAAGGACTAAAAGAGGATGTCTTAGTCTGTTGGGGCTGCTATAACAAAATGCTATAAATGGGGTGGCTTATAAACAACAGAAACTTAATTCTTACCATGCTGGAAACTGGGAACTCCTAGATCAAGGAGCTGGAAGATTTTGTGTCTGGTGAGGGCTTGCTTCCTTGTTCATGGGCAAAACCTTCTATCTATGTAGTCACATGATGGAAGGGCAAGGCAGGTCTCTGGGGCCTCTCTTATGAGGTGCTAATCCCATTCCTGAGGGCTTTAATTTCTTCTTTGAGTAAACTCTAGATAAAGTCGACCCAAGAAAAGTCAGTACATACTTAGAAAATCAAGACAGTTCTATCAGCCAGCTAGCTTGGATATTTATAGAACACTGTCTGTAACAACTGCAGAATACATGTTGTTTTCAAATGCATATGAAATATTCACCAAGGTGGACCATATGGGAATATAGGATTGGTCTTAATAATTTTCAGTAGATTAATATCTTAAGGTATGTTTTCTGTCCGCAACCTAATTAAGTTAGACAATAATAATAACAAAATCTCCCACTATTTAAAAATTGTATAACATAGTTTTAAATTACTCGTGGGTCAAAGAAGAAATTATTTTGAACTAAATGAAAATGAAAACACTGGAAAAAGAAAACCAAATTCTCAAGGTACCAATATCAGGAATCAAATAAGGGAATCCATTGCAGGAAAATTAGAAATTCTTACATGAATATTGATGCAAAATTGTCAAAAAATAGTTCTGTATCAAATATTGCTGGGCACAAAACGGAAGGTATATCATGACTAGATGGGATTGATCCCAGGAATGAAATGGTTAGACATTCGAAACTCAGCCTTATTAGAAAAACAAACAAACAAAAAAAACAACCCAGGTAATTATGAGAAAAAATATAATCATCTAAATAGATAAAAAATAAGAAACATCTGCCAGAAACAGCATTTCTATAATAAAAACTCTCAATAAAGTAGAAATAGAATGAAACTTCCTCAACCTGTTAAAGCATCTTTGGAAAACCTGGCGCTGTGCTCATACTCAAAAGTGAAATATTTAAGAGCTTTTTCTTTTATGATTCAGATTCAGGCAGGGATGTCTATTTCATTACCTTTTCCAGCATTATAATATATGTTCTAACTTGTGTAATAAGAAAAGAAAAAGAAATAAAAAGCCTAAACAGTGGAAATGAGGAACTATACTGTTAGTCCCTCCGTCTCCCCCTCTCCCCCCCCTTTTAGCTGGCGTGATTGTCGATGTGAATTCCTAAGAAACCCACAATAAACTTTGTTAGAGGTAACCAGTGAATTTAGCAAGGTCATAGAATGCAGTTAGTATACCAAAAACAGTTGTATTTTTTTCTACAAAAACCAAAATGTACTGTCCACAGACAACAAAATATTGGAAAATGTAATGAAAATAATATTTACAACAGCATCAAAATACTAAAAACACTTATGAATATATTTCAATAAACATGTGGAAGTCTTCTGCACTGAAAACTGTAAGATTCTGCTGAGAGAAATTAAAGAAATTATAAAGAAATGGTGACATATACCATGCTCATAGATTGGAAAACTCAATATTGATAATATTTCATTTGTCCTTCAAATAATTTTTAGAGTCACACATTTTCAGTCAAAATCCCAGCAGGCATTATTACAGAAATGGATAAGTAGTTGCTAAAATAAATATGGCATGCAAAGGACATACAATAGACGAATTATACCAATTTTTTTTAGAAGTCAAACTTGGAAGACATAGACTACTAATTTAATAGTAAGACAGAAAAGTTTTGATTTAAGGATATAGAAACAAACTTTTTCTAGAAATAGACCCCAACGATACCATTATTTGACTTTTACAAAAAGACTTTAAGTTTATTGAGTGGGGAAAGGAATTTATTTGTATCAAATGATGGTTTGAAACCTGAATATCTATGGACTAAAGTCTCAATGTTGTATCACACCATACTGAATAATTTGATGGATGGAGTTTACACCTGAACATGAAAAGATAAACATATAAACCTCCTAGAATGAAACATACATTGTTGAAGGACACGTAAAATGAAACAAACAACTTTACAGAGATAGTTTGGCATTTTCTTGGTTTAAAGATCCATTAATATCATATCTTTTAGATATTTAATAGAAAGAAATGAGAAGCTCATACAAGAATATAATAGTCTGTATTCGTTTCCTGGGGCTGTCCTAACAAATGTCCAGAACCTCGATGTCTTATAACAACGAGATTTATTCTTCACATTTCTGGGGACCAAAAGTCATAAATCAAGGTGTTGGTAGGGTTTGTTTCTTCTGATAGCTCTGAGGGAGAATCTGGTCCATGTCTCTGTTCTAGTTTCTTGTACCTATTCACTCACAGTCCTTGGTGTTACCTGGCTTGTAGATTCATCACTCCAGTCTCTGCCTACGTCTTTACATCGCTCTCTGTCTTCCTCTCTCTCTCTGTCTCCTTTCTTTTATTAAGAACTCAAGCCATTGGATTTAGAGTCCACTGTAAATCCAGGATGATCTCATCTTGAGATTCCTAATTACATCTGCAAATACTGTTTCTAAATATGGTCACATTTACAGATAGAGATTAGGACTTAAAACCATAGATTTCTAGTCAACCCAATTCACTACATAGCTCCAAACTGGAAAAATAAAACAAAACTGGTCGATCAATAGGAAAGTGGATAAACAAATTTTGATACATTTGTACAATGAAATACCACTCATTAATAAAAAGGAACAACTGAATCACACAACATGTGTATTTTTGTTTTTGAGTGAAAGGTTTTTTGAGTGAAAGAAACCAGACACATAAACTTTATAGTTTCATCAATATAAATTTCAGGAACACACAAAATGAGGCAATAGCGATAGAAATCAAAACATTGCTTTCCTATGGTGGGGGGGATTGTCTGGAAGCGGGCATGAGTGAATTTAAGATGCTAATACTGTTCCGCATTTTATGCCAGCTTTTTAATTCAACAGATATGAAACTTATGTGTTAAGACTGTTTGCTAAGACTGCCAAATTAAGTAGGAAGTCTCTTTACTCTCTAGTTTTGTGATTCATAGCTTTACCACTTGCAGATCCTGAGTATCTACAGAACTCACTTAGACCGCCTGTGAAATCCTTAGTGGTTCAGAACTGATAAGGATTTATAAACAAAGGTAAAGCAATATCTGATATCTATAACTCATTGTCTATTTCTTGACTAGATGGAGGAATATATACATACATTCCTTTGGATATTTTTTGCATAAGTCTTGGCATTATCTTGCTTCTGTGAAATATAAAAATTATACCATATGTCCTTTGCTGTTGTATAGTTTTCTTAAATAATTTTAGCATAGCAGCTTTAATATCATAAGAGCACATTTATTTTAAAAACATTTTTGATATTCTGAGTACTACCCAGGCATAAGGCACTTGAGTAGCTATTTTTTTTAAACTTTTCTCCAAGTGAAGTGAACTTTTGTATTTTTCTGAAAATTTTGGAGATCATGAACATATTGGCCTGCTAATAGTGAAAGATAGATTACTGCCCGAGCCTGCGGGTTCGAGACCCGCCTGGGCAACTTGGCGAGACCTCACCTCTACAATAAATCAAAAGTGAGCCGGGTGTGGTAGCGTGCGCCTGTAGTTCCAGCTACTTGGAAGGCTGAGGCGGAAGGATCGCCGGAGCCCAGCAGGTCGAGGCTGTGGTGGCCGGGATCGGCCACTGCACTCCAGTCTGGGCGACAGAGTGAGACTCCAACTCAAAAAAAAAAAAAGATAGATTACTTTTTATGTCTTTAGAAAAACCAGGTTCAAAATTTTTTTCTAAGTGTCTTAATTCTGTGTAAGTATCAGATCAAAATACTTTCTCAAATTTCACTTTCATAAAGATGCATTTATATTTTTTTCTCATTTACTTGTTTTCTCATAGCTTTCCCATAGAGAACTGAAGATTCAGCTAACAGGACAGTGTGAGTAGAGAGTGCAGTGTGGAGGGATTGTGAAAGTTGATTTGGAAAAGTTTTAAAAGTTCAACCAATAGGAGATAACTGTGTATACTCAGGAGAAACAAAAGAAATACCAAGACAATACGCAGTTGGCAGAGCTCATAGCGGGATCATTTTCTACAGTAGTGTGTCACCTAATAGCCACTATGATGAAATTAATGTTGGTAGAGGAAGTTTGAATTTCAGATGGTTTTTAAATTGTTAATAATTTCCACATTGTGATGATCTGAGTGGTAAGGACACTTGATTGATTAGCAGCAAGTTAGCTCTAGGCCTAGGTCCTACTAGCCATGAGACTTGAATAAGTCATTTAACCTTCCTGAAATGTTTCATTATTTCTTTTAATTAGACATTTACAAAGTATATGAACTAAAAGCCTTTAAAGTATTAAGTCAATTAAAACTGATGCCCATAACTTCTCAATCAGTAGGTTACTATACTCTTAGAAGGAAAGTTAAATGAATGGTTAGTTTTGCAATGACGTTGGGAAGAATAAAAAAGATAAGGAACAGTACTAAAATTTTTTTGAGGTGAGTCTATATAAGTTTGCATAGTAGGATGGGGAAAATATCTCAAGTTTGGAGTAAGTTGATGTGTGACAGCCGTTTACTTATGAAAGAAACTAAAGAAAACTAGGTATGTTATTAAGCATAGTTGGTAGTTGGTATAAAAACTGTCAATTCATTTCTGTTCCCCCCATAGAATAATCGATAAAATTAAAATTATGTGACAAATACAACGATAATGAGATTGTAGGAGATTACACCTTCCTGGGGACCTCTTCTACTTTTTACCCTTTAAGGCAGATGGAAAGATTAGATGGTGAGGGCCACAAGGAAAGGAACTGTAGCTTCTGTGCTGTTCACAGCCCTGAGTGAGACCCAGTCAGTACTTGTTAGTTACTGGTTTCCTAAAGGTCTTTTCATTTTACTTTGTCTCTGCTCCAACAATGCATATGTTGCCAACAAACACAATTTTGCAATAAAAGTCCTCTTAGAGTTCTGGATATTGCTTCCTGTTTGATTTTCACATCATTGCTTTAAGGTATCTTCATCTGTCTAGCATGTGACCTCTGTGGGTGGTGAGGTGGAGGAGGTTGCAGGAGTACTGCTCCTTGCCTTTAAAAAATGAGGAGTGAAATGAAAGCATTTTTACTTCTTTACATTGATCTCCAGATTATAACTCACTATTGTCATGGGTTTTTGTGTCATGTGTTTATATTGCGAAGACTATATAATAATAAATTTAGAGGGTATCTCTGTAAAAATGCATTTCAAATTTCTTCTGACATTCTAATTATTAACTAACTTACAGCTTGCTTTTATTGTAACCCTTCTTTTCTTCTTCTTTTTCTTTTCTTTTCTTTTTTTTTAAATGACTTTCTGTTGCCATTCAGAATATCATTTGAGCACCAGGCTCTCTCCAGTGTAGCCGTTGGCAGTCACATCAGAATTCTAGTTTCCTTAGCAGGAGAACAGGACGCACATTCCCAGTGTTGACAGAATATGGGAAGTGGTAAAGATGAGGCATCATAGTTCAGAAGATATATATGTATGTGTTTCCATCTGAAGAAAGAAATTTTGATTTAAATAATGAGAAAAAAGAACCCTCCTATTATTATCACAGATCCCATGATTGAGATCTTGGAACATTAAATGAGATGTTTTTCTTACATAAGAGCAACCATCTGGCCGTTTATTGTGTGGTGAAATAGTGAACTAAAGACAGGAAGAGTCTCCAGGTGACCTTTCAAGTTTCATTCCATCTCAATAATTTTGTGTATTAAAATACTTTCATTTAATAATAGTCAAAATACTAATTTATCTAAATTGGAAGAAAGAATATAAAAGGACATCTAATTTATTTTAAAAGTGTCATTCAAAGTTTTGCTTTTGTGTTACCTTTCCTGACTTTGCTTTGTCAGGGTTTTTCATGAACGTGTAGCATTTTGTTATGCATTACATCATAGACTTACTCTATATTTTCAAGGTACTTGTCCCTTGTGCCAGATAGACTCATTATTCATACAAATCTAGGTTATATTTTTCTAGGAAAATTAATTACTTTATGCTGGCTACATATGGTTAGCTTGTCAGCAGGAAAGCTTTAACATATTTTGGGGTGGTATAATGTAAGCACTTAAGCACTCTTTTTTCCTGTTAGTGCATAAAAGTAGAACATTAACATGTTAAAAATTAATGTGTTTTATAATATTAATGTTTTGTATGAGGTACTGGAGAATTCCTTCTCATGTTTCTAGCAAAGTGCCAAATACTCCACTTCATAGCCTTAAATGAGGCACCTACTGAACACTAGGCATTGTGAGCCCACTACCCACTGTGAATGTAGCCGTCACTGCGGGTACTACATCTGAGTGTTCTTATGTACATCTCGCTGTTCTAAAGGACATATGAGGGTAACAGAGCATTATTCATGTTATCAATGTAATATGGCTGCCTGTCATTTGCACCTGCTGGACACAAGGCATTGTGAGCTCATTACCCACCTGTGGATGTAGCCGTCGCTGCATGTACTACATTTGAGTGCCCTTTACATCTCACCATTCTAAAGGATATATTAGAGTAACAGAGCATTATTCATGTTACCAATGTAATATGGCTGTCTGTCATTTGCAATGTTTAAGGATGAAAAATTCAGGGAAATGAATCCGTTTGGGGGAAATACAATATATTTTAAGGCAAATCAAATGTCTTTATGAGAAATAATTGCTGCTTAACCCTAGTTTGTGTGACAGAGATACAATGTCTAAAAAGAGATGATTTTTGCCCAGTAAGAATATTCTAGTGTTTTTCTTTCTACGATTTTGTATTGCTTAAACTTACTCTATAAAATCCTTAGTAATTTTTAAAATGCAATTGGTAAGCTTATAATCTTTATAATTTCTTATAGGAAAAAAATATTTTCCCTAGACAGAAAATTTGAAGACATTCCTTAAAGTGCTTTGTAGAACAATCAGACTACTTCACTACATTAGTTGAACTCTTAGAATCTTGGTTGTATACACATAGACATTTACCATGTCAAGTGGCCAGGGAGAATGCTGTTGATAAATTAGATATTTATATTATGTGATAATGGAGCTTTTCAGTCACTGTAAGGACTTGATCCACCTGAAAATATTCTCAGAGATGTCTACCAAGAGTTTCTTATTTATAACTCAGTTTTTGTTAGATGTGTAAGCTGAGTTATATTAAATCATTAAAGCAGTGTCTGCATGACCATGTTGGAATTTAATAAGCATTTGGATAAGAGTATTTTAAGTAGTAATCATTACTGTGACACTAGGTTTCTGTTTTCTGAATAATCATGATTTCTATTTCATTTGGCAGCATTTGGTTTCATTTGGTGTGGTTTAAACCTTTCCTTTAGGGTATGTGACTGAGAGAACTAGTCCTTCTTTTAACTCTGTCGTGTTCTGTCATTGTTTTTTCCTGATCCTGCCTTAAACTGCTTTTGAGATGTACAGTAGTTGTGAAACTTCAACATTACCATTACTGTCTCTTTGGTGTGTTTGAAGTCTAAAATTCTTACTGCATTGCTCAAGGAATTCATATCTAGCTTAAATGCAGTATGCCTTTAACCTACAGGTAAGAGATGATTCCTCTCACAAGTGTTGACATAACACAAGGAGTAAACATAAAGGCAAGAACTTGATCTTTTGTTCTTTTTTACTTCTTCAGACCCACATTCCTAACAAAATCCCAGAGTACCACACAGGGATTCCTGGCATGTGATGGATTCGTGGCTCTACGCCACCCGTCCCCTGCAACTTCCATGTTTCCTAACTCTGGTTCTGCTAATTTAGTGTGTGTCAGGAGTCATTCTACTTTCTTGTGTTTCTGAAGAAAGTCAATTTAGTACAAATTGGGACCTATTTTCTCTTCCTCTCTCTAACACATACTGTTAGTCAGCAGGCTTCTGAGGACAGGAATTGCTATTTGAAGAAAACAAACCCTCTTAGACCTTTCTGAATATGTTTTAAACATGACCCAGTATATTACAGTATTGAACAAAAATTATTTAATGATATAAATGCTTTGTAATTTATTTCTGATGTATCCTACCTTTTTAAAATTTAGTTTTTAAAGATGTTTCTTACTTAAGCCTTATCATTTAAAAAAAGCCTTCTTTCCATGGGGCCTCTAAGTTGTTAATTTTGGTTTTGAGGGATGACTCTGAATCCTTTACAGAAATGAGCAGGGCTTTTCTCTCTTCCTGCTATCAGTTTTAGGAGACATATTGCTTCTTTGGTACTGTCATACCAATAAATCATCCCAGATTACTTGCAGTCGTACAGTACTAAAGTGTACCATGCATTTTAAAGGAAATCTGCTGTTTTCTTTTCAATCAGATGAGCAATGTGAAGAGACTACGGCCACGGCTCAGTGCTATTCTCTTTAAGCTTCAGTTTGAAGAGCAGGTGAACAACATCAAACCTGACATCATGGCTGTCAGCACTGCCTGCGAGGAGATAAAGAAGAGCCGGAGCTTTAGCAAGTTGCTGGAGCTCGTGTTGCTGATGGGGAACTACATGAACGCTGGCTCCCGGAATGCACAGACCTTTGGGTTTAGCCTTAGCTCCCTCTGTAAAGTGAGTTTGTTTTTTAAAACACATATTTGCCTGAACACTTACTCTTAAATGTCAGCCCTGATTACATTATTTAAATATTTTTATTTTGATGTGCTCATTATCAAGAACTTGAACTGAACCATGAACTCAAACCCAGAGTGAACTGAGCTAATTTACTCAACCTCTGAACTAAATCCAAATATTAATTTTCTCTGATCTGAAAATCCAGTTAAAGGATTTTGTTTAATAACAAAATCACATCATGAACCTATGCTTTCTCAAACCAATGAAATGGAACTTCAAGATATTATTAACTTAATATTTATTCAGTTTAGATACCTTCATATGATGCTATATATATTGAGTATTGCTTAGGATTGCCATTGAAATTTTTACCTTTGACTATTTAAATATCTCTCTGCATTGTTTTTATAAACTGACTAAAAGGAAAGAAAAATGACGTTTATATAAAGGAAAAATGATTATTTTAGGAATAAACATACCTCAGATGTCACTAATTTTGAAATGTTTCTATTTAAATATAATTTTAGAGGATATGAAAATGGAGAAGGTTTGGGGAGTTTTTTTCCTCCTGGGTCTTCCTCAGGAGGAAATATATTTAATGTTTTATATGACAGAGTTCTTTTTTGAGGAGTGGGCCATAGTAATAGTGCTTTATTGATGTGCTTATAATACATTCTTCTCAGCCACATATCACAAGAATTTGTTATGGTCTTGACCTCTTAACAACCACACTCCCTGATTAGGAATTTGAGCACTACTATTGCCAGTTAAGTAGAGAAGGTGAGAAACAGGTCCAGCTTTAGCAATGGGTTTGTTATCCTTGGGGAATTTCATGAATTTCTTATACAATTTCCCTGACCTGTGCTTCTCATTGGTATCAATGTCTTGTGAGCTTCTCCCTTGTCCCATCTCCATCCTTTTATTTTTATCTCTGTTTTCTTAGGCTTCTATATTTGGTTAAGATCCCTAGTTGACAATGCAGTTCCTAGAACCCATCTTGAATACCTGGCACATCTATTACATTCTTAGTTAGGGTGAAATCCTGAGCTTTGCTTGATGATCTTTTTCATGTATATGATGACTATTTACCTGGTTTACTTGAGACTCATATTTTCCACATGTACCGTTAATTATGATTTAGTGCTTTAATGAAACCATGTACAAAGTGTTATGGCAGCAGAGTTATGACAGAGAGGCTCGCTAAGCAACAAGAGGGCAGTTAATTACTCAGAGAGAAATGGGAATTTGAGCTGGATCTTGAAGGACTGGCAGATATTCTGTGGGAGGAAAAGACATTCTTAGCATGAGTCAGCAGCTAACATTAAAGGGTTATAGCGTGGCACATGTGAGCCACTGAGTGGCCCAATGCCTTTGGAGACTAGCTGGGAAAGGAATGGGATAATAGAACTAAGATTGAGATGGTCAGTTGGTCAAGACCAGGAAGAGCTTTGAATCTCATGCCGGTGGGTGAAGATTTTATGGAGATATGTTAGTTCTGTAAGACAAGTAATGTGATCAGATGTTTTGTAGGAAGGCATTTCTGTCAGCAGTGTGGATGATGGTTAAATGGAACTGTCCAGTACTATTGCTATTAATCATATTTGACTATCTAAATTTAAATTAATTGAAATTTATGTAAAATTTAAAAGTGTAGTTCCGTAGTCTCACACTTGCCACATTTCAAGTCTCATTGCAAATACTGTTGGCCACTAAGACATGGCATATTTCTATCATTGAAGAAAATTCTCTTGGACAGTGCTGGGTTAGATGGTTACAGAGGGGAGATATTTGGTGATTGTCTCACAGGTAGTGCATGACCCAGGAGAGTGACAGAGGAAATTGAACTGAGAAGTTGGATAAGAAAGATGGTATGGGAGGTGCTGGAGAAGAGAAATGAATCAAAGATAACTCCTAGGTGTCTAGCTCATCCAACTAATGGACAATATTGCTACTGTCCATTGCGACATGTTTGAAGTCGTTGCTCAAAAGAGAAAGAGATCAGGGTTTTTTTATTTTTGCTGTTTTCCTCCTCTTGTTTACCTCATATTTTAAAGGGCATACGATTGAAGCTGCCCTATTCAATTATTTAGCAAATATTTGAGTGTCCACTAAGCAACTATTACTGTGCTTTGAGATTATGGAGTTCCAAGCTAAGGTATTGGCAACGAGGTTTGAGGTAGGAACGGAGAGGGGATGGAGGGAAGTGTACAAATTCAAGAGCATCTGGGAAGTTGTCAGGGCATGGTGGCTATGAACTTGGAGGCTGAAAGAGAAATTGGCAAGAAAGACCGCCAGGTTCAGGTTTTTCCTGAAAGGAAGAAACACAACATGAGGAGTAAGATAGGGAAGAAGCTAAGTCCACCCCTGCAAATCTCCTGGGGTTTGTTCCCTAGTGCAAAAGTGTGCTCCTCTGTAGGTTTTGCCTATCAGAAGTGTGACTGACTCACGGGTTGGCTGCACGCTCTTCCTCATGCCCTCCTCTAAGGAGAGCTGTTGGCAGGAGCCTAGGTCTGTTTAATGAGGTGGAGTAGCCTATACAGTGCTTTATATATAGTTAATAATAAATAGCTGTTGAGTAAGTGAAATGCTGTGATAAGACACAATGTACTGTCTCATGTGTATCTTATAGTTGAAAATAAGTAGATATTCTCTCATTGAGATACAATCACTGGTGGATAGTAATTTTAAATTCTTTTATGAATAAAATGCATGCTGTTATTATTTTACTTCAGTTAGTCTACAAACCAGTTAATCTGTCCCCAGATAAAGAGGTGACTGTATTTTTGTGCAATATTACTAGGTATTTTGATCATCTCTTTTGGGAGCCTTCTGTTGTGCAAGAAACAAAATAAATACAACAACTTCATATTTTTTATTAGCCTACATGTCAAGTTGAAAGCATATATTGAACAAGATGATATCTCATCATGTTTGTTATCAGAAGTAGCAGCTTGATCTTTGACAATTGAGATTGAATTTTCATGCTGTGTATAAAGCATTTGATTTGATGATAAGCCCCTACACAAGGAATTCCATATTTATTTGACAATAGAAAGACAGGGAAATTTTTTATTCTGTTAAAACATGCTGGGTAATTATATGACATTTAACTTCTCTATCCAAAATCTTTACTTTTAAATGCCCTTTACAAATGTAGCTCAAGTATTTTAAAAAAGCGTGAAAGTTCATATCTAATTATTTACTCTGCATGGTTTGCAAATAAGTTCATATCTTGAGTTGCATACACATTATAGTTTAACTTTGGGAGCTGTGTTATATCTTTGCATTGTATACATTTGCAATCAGGATGACTGAGTATAATATCTCTGAGTTCATAGAGAAAGGTTTACTTTCTTTTTCTTTTTTTTTGAGTTGGAGTCTCACTCTGTCACCCAGACTGGAGTGCAGTGGTATGCTCTCGGCCACCGCAGCCTCGACCTACTGGGCTCCAGCAACCCTTCCGCCTCAACCTTCCAAGTAGCCGGAACTACAGGTGCATGCTACCACGCCCGGCTAATTTTTGATTTATTGTAGAGACGAGGTCTCACCAAATTGCCCAGGTGGGTCTCAAACCCACGGGCTCAGGCAATCCACTCGCCTTGGCCTCCCAAAGTGCTGGGATTACAGGCTGAGTCACCGAGCCTGGACAAGGTTTACTTTCTTATATCCCAAAGATTTGATGTGCCATGTGATAAATAAATATAAAAGTAATATATCATATATAAGGTAAACACAAAGTAGAATTTATTATTGAGGTGTACATAAACATTAATCCTATATATAGATGTTAGACTTTGATTGTCAAACTGATATGCAAACATTTTTATGAAACTTCATGAGCTAAAAGTAGTGCTTTCTTGGATTAGCTAAAGCTTAACTTCATAAGGAATTTTGCATATTTGTCTTTATAAAGGAGGTGTTGAGCACTGTTCTTCACAAATGAAATAATCCATTTCAAGAGGATCTTTCTTTTAGAACCATCCCTCTCTTCCCTCCTCTCCTTCCCTGTCCCCCAGAATATGTATTCTAGCCTCTTAAGGACCTGACCCATTTATGAGACCCCATGGATAAGGTACAAATATACTTTTCATTCACAGTAATGCCACTCCTAATTTAGGTAAAATGAGTAAACACCTAGTTTCTGATGGCTTGAATTTTTAAAAGGATAAACTTAAAATATACAGAAAAATGAAGGATTGCTTATCATTCAAAATCTGTGGATATCACTGGGCTTTAGATTAAAATTGGTTAATAAGCACTTTTAGACTATTTTCTTTTGGGGGGAACCTGCTATTGATTAAATATAAATCCAGATCCTTAGAAGTGTAATCAGCAGATAGTGGATTCTTTTCTGACCAAAATGCTCCACCGGGAAAAGTTTGCATCTGGTTATTGTTGAAGGTGTTTCCCTAAGACGTCTTGTTGGTAAGGCCATGAATTTTTTTCCCCCCCAAGTACGTCGGCATTCTAGGTAAATAATGAACTGACACAGGCATCAAAGTTCAACACCATATTAAAGTATATGGGGTAATTTTGTCTTGTCAACTTAAGAAGCAGACATTACCAATCCACACACAATGGCTATAACATGTGTTTAATAATGTTTACTAATGTCTAACAAGATGTATGATTTCTGAGTAACAAATAATTCTGATCAGTACCGTTGGATAATATAGCTCTTTGTTCTGGGTGATTAAATAGACTGACTTCCTATATTGGCATCATAGATATAAATGTTGAAGGAGTTTACCAAGTATAACAACTAATTTTTATTGGTATTTATGCTGTTATTCTTTGGGGAAATTGCAGGAACAAATAACTATTGATCCCACTTTAAATTTTCCCAAACTGTCTTTGTGTGAAGCTCTGCATTCTCTATGGCAGTAGCATATGTAATGAGTTCATCTCCAAGTTGAAGTTATTAAAGAACACATAGTAATGGGCCTGAGAAGAGGTGGAGGGGGGTGGTTGAAGTCAGGTATTAACAGAGTGGAGGTGGGAGACAAGATTGATTTTTGCCTAAATTTCCTTTTTTCTAGTTCAGGAATTGTGTGTGATCGTCTGAATATTCCTTTTATAAGCACAGGCTAACCAAAAGTAAAATAACTTCACCAAAGCTGTGATGGGGATAATTAAAATAATAGAAGCAACAATAAGCATTGAATTCCCATTTTTATTAATGGCTCCATCAACCTTGGTGAGTCACTTTTCAAAATTGTGGTAGCTTTGTTGGATGGCACTGATTTGCAACCTAGTAGAGTACCCTGTAAGAAATACTAATATTTCAGCCCACACCAGTTCAGTTGACTTAGAATGTGTGGATGTGGAACCTGACTCATGGTATTGTTAAAAGAGCTTCCAGGGTATTTTAGTACCAACCTTTTCTGAGAATCACTTTATCTGTCTTCTGCCCTACTTAAATATCCCAGAATGTAAAATCCCTGATTGGTGGTCTGGAACTAAAACACAAACATTAAAAAAATGAAAACTAACCAACACTAAAACAAAAACACAAAAGAAGCAGCTTTACTTCTTCACTTAAGGATGAGTGGTGAAAATATTTCCCCAAACTGCTGCTTTTCTTTCATGCCAAGCTGAACATTATTCTGGAAATGAAGACTTTGAAAAGGAGTGTGTTTCAGACACATAGCAATGAAATAAGTTGAAGACCTGTGTCCTGAGTCATTTTGCAATTCTCTACCTTGTACAGGTAATTTCAGTGACTGTAAAAGCATGAGATGGAATATTTTTGCCTATCACTGATGGTTTGTATTTTGCATAACTGTCACAGCCACACAGGTTGAGTCATTTTTGTTAAATTTTTATCCTCATGCATCGCTTTTTCCTTTACTCTATGCACTTATTTTTTAAAACTATCTCTGCCAAATAAATCCATTGTTCCATCTGCATTTGGGTATGTTTTAGAGGTTTTTTTTTTCTTTTATCAGATTGGCGAAAATCATACCAGTAAATTTTGGCACCCCGTGAAAGTAAAACTCTCATGGGCCAAAGATTTGCAAATAACAAATGCCTTTTTTATTTTACATGCAGCCAATTAAATCATAGAAATACTGATCTTCAAAGCAATGTGAAATTCTTCAGAATGCTTAACCCCCTTTGACTCATCCATTAACACATTTAATCTATAACATTTTCCAAGAAGTATTTAATTGGCTTTACTCAGCAATGTTTTGGGTAAATTTTTTTCACATCACCTTTGTTTGTTTTTTTCAGTTGCTATTAAGCATTGTAAATAAGAATGATTCTTTAAATAGAATTATAAAAGATAAAGCGGCTTTGCCCAGGCTCAACCAATATGCCACTTGTGTGTCTTCATCATACCACTCTCATAGAAATCATCGCTACTCTGTAAAACCCCTTTCCCCAACACTCAGCCTCTGAGTTGCCCTCAATACTGTACTTACAGATAGCTACCCCATCAGAGGCAGCATCCATGATGACTCTGCCCTACATCCCTGGTTTAGTTCAGTCTCCTTATACATTTTATAAATGAAAAGTAAAAAACTAAATGAATGAGGCTCCATTCCCAGTACTCTAAGAAGCTGTTGCTTACCTCTCCTTTATCAAGGGTCAGCATTGTTTCTACAGTTTTAGGCTCAGAGACAAAGCATGAAACATTATTATCCACATAGTAATACTTAGCCAGTGGTATTTATGGACATTAAAAGGATAATCAAGGAATAGTATTAAAAACACCAGTCCTAAAAATTTGGTAACCAAGATGAAATGGACCTTGATAGATGCAGCCTTCCAAAACTCACATAAGAAAAATTTGATAATTTGAATACATTGAAGTAATTGAATCAATAATCAATAACTTTCCAAAACAGAAAGAACAAGGGTTCGATGATTTCACCCCTTAAATTCTACTAAACATGTAAGAAAGAAATAATACCAATTTTCTAAATCTGTCCAAGTAAATAGAAGCAGAGGAAATACTCATTCTATGAATTCAGGCTGGTTTGACATTTGAAAGTCAGTGTAATCCATCACATCAACAGACAAAAGAAGGAAAATCACATGATCTTCCAAAAGCTGTAGAAAAGGTATTTGACAAAATTCAACACTCATTTATGTTAAAAATTCTCAAAAATTTAGGAATAGAAGGGACCTTCCTTATGTTAAAAGAACATCTACAAAACCCTTGAGCTAGTGTTATGCTTAATAGTTGGAAACTGGATACTTTTCCTCTAAGATCAGAAATGAGGCAAGGATGTCTCCTTCCACCACTCCTATTCAACATTGTACTGGAAGTTCTAGCTAATACAATAAAACAAGAAAAATGAATGAAAGGCATACAGATTGGGAAGGAATATGTAAAACTCTTTGTTCATAGATTAAATTATTGTCTATATAGAAAATCCCCTGAAATTTGACCAATCCCCCTAGGAATTAACAAGCAATTTTAGCAAAGTTTTAGGTTTGAGGTGACATAGTAAAAAAGTTACTTGGTTTTCTCTATATCAGCTTGAACTGTTAGAATTTGAAAATAAAAATGGTATATTATTTTTTAGCACCAAATTTAAAAACGGTGTAGGTATTAATCTAATAAAATACATACAGGATTTGTATGAAAAAGTTAGAAAACTTTTAAAGCAATCAAAGAATATTTAACAAAGAAATAAACAGGTATTTCATGTTCATGAGAGGATGTCTCAACATCAAGATGTCAGTTCTTCTGAACTTGGTCTACAGGTTCATCACAGCCCCAAAGTCCCAACAATTTTTTTATGATAGTAACAAATATTTCAAAGTTTATATGGAAATGCAAAAGACCTGGAATAGCCAACATAGTACTGAAGAGGAACTTAAGTTGGAGGTCGGACACTACCTGACTTCAAGACTAGATAAAGCTACAGTGATCAAGACATTATGGTACTGGGGAGGAAAACCAGTGGAACAGAGTAGAGAGCTGAGAAATGGGCTCACATAAATATCTTCAGCTGATCTTTGACAGTGGAACAAAGGAGAAAGAATAGTCTTTTAAAGAGAAGTGCCTAAACATCTATCTACATAGGGGAAATGTTGACACAGACCTCATTCATACCTTTCTCAAAATTATCTCTAAATGTATCATGGGCCTAAATACAAAATGCAAAACTATACATCATATAGGAGATAACATAAGAGAAAACCTATGTGACCTTGGGTTTGTTGATGACTTTTTTAGGCATGACAGTAAAAGTATGATCTAAGAAAACAAATAGATAACTTGACTTTCATTAAAATTAAAAACTTCTGTGGAAAACAGGAGAATGAAAAACAAATTACAAACTGGGAGAACAATCCTTGCTAAACATATATCTTATAAAGGACTTTGATCTAAAATATATAAAAAGCTCTTAAAACTTAATAATCAGAAAATAAACCCAGTTAAAAATGATCAAAAAATGTGTACAGACACCTCCCAGAGAAGCAGCACAGATAACAAATAAACATATGAAAAGATGCCAAAGGAGTTAAAATGTATTATTCTGGCATATTGAGTGTTTAAGACACTTAAAACACTTAAAAACAGAAGGTACAAAAAGACTACTTTGACTTCCATGCTGTTTCTTTTTTTTAAGAAAAAAAAAAGCAGCAGATGAGATTCTCATGTGAAAGATGACCTTCCTATATGAGTAATATGCAACATTCTATCTTAAAGAATAAAAAGTCAAAACTGAGAGAGTTCTGTACAGACCTTGTTAAAAATAACTCTTATCTTCTTATCTTTCCCACCTAATTCAGTTGCTTCTTCACGACTAATTATTATTTATCTAATCCAGTATGTAAGTAACTGACCCTAACCACTACTTTGGGTCTTCATTTTTTTTTTTATGGCCTTTTTAAAGTTTGCATTACGCTTTTTCCTATTAATCTGTCTTATGTCAGTTTGATTCTTGGGCCCAACTGGTACCCTAAGAGGATGAAGGTGGAGTTTGTCTGTGCCTCCAGTACTCAATGTTATTGCAATTCCTTAACATACTCAATATCAATAGGGAATTGCAAACTAAAGTATTGAGACACTGCTGCATACCTACTAGAATGGCTAAAATCGAAACACTGAAAACACCAAATGTTGGTGAAGAGGTGGTGCAACTCTAGTCACTGCTAGTAGTAATGCAAAAATAGCACATCCACTTTGGAAAATTGGAAGTTACAAAGCTATACACAGAACAAGCCATCCAGTAATCACCCTCCTAGGTGTTTACCCAGTGAGCCAAAAGCATGTCCACACATAACTTTTGCATACAGATGTTTATAGAGTTTTATTCAGAACTGCAAGGAAACAAACTATAGATGTTCTTTAATAGGAGAATGGATAAACAAACTATGGTATATCCAAACAATGGAATATTATTCGGTATTAGAAATAAGTACTCTCTTAAGCCAAGAAAAAGCATGGAGAAACTTTAAATTCAGATTGCTGAGTGGAAGAAGCCAGACTGGAAAGGCTATATATACTGTATGATTCCAAGTATATGATGTTCTGTGAAAGGCAAAATTGTAGAGACAGAAAAAGGATTAGTGGTTGTCAGGGGTTCTGTGGAGATGGGCGAAGGAAGGCATAATTAGGGCATGTAATTTTTTAGGGTGTTGAAACTATTCTATATGATACAGTAGTGGTATGTTTTTCAAAACATATGGAACTATAGAATACAAAGAATGAGCCCTAATGTAAACCATGGGAACTAGTTAATAGTTATGTGTCAACAGGTGTGCCATACTCATGTAAAATGCTTTAAACTGGAGAATTTGCATGTGTAGAGGGAAGATTCTTTCTTCCCTCTTTATTTTATGCTTATTTCTTCTGTAAAGTTAAAACTGCTCTAAAAAACAAAACTTGTTAATTTAAAAAATTAAAGGAAAAATCTTTAAAATGAATATATTTTTCTACTTATTTTAACAATCGAAACATGTTTACTTTCTAAGTATTTACTCCAATTTGTACTAATTGTTCCCATGAAAAATTCTGTCTATTGGATTAAGAAATCTATGTCCAAAATAACAGTATAGTTACATACCTTCGATTGGACAATATTGGACTCCCATGAGTTTTCTGAAACTACCCCAAACAAGAATATGTTTATAATTTTTGACATATGTTACTAAATTGTTTTCCCAGAGGACTTCACTGATTTGCATATGTCTGTCATGGAATAGGAATGTGACAGTTGCACTGCAGTTCTGCTGTGATGAGGTGTTCTTGATTAGGGTGTTTTTATTGGTGGAGGGGCTGATAGAGTTGATTTAAAATATTTTGTATTTTTTTATAGCGTTGATCACCAAACAGCTTAGCATATGTTGTTTTCTCATTGTGTCTTTTCCTTTGCAGATTGTTTATTCCATTTTTTCCCCATTTGCTTGTTGTGTGTATATGTTTGCTAATCTCTAAATATTAACTGAAATTGATAAACTATCCTTTTTATTAAGAACATTGAGCTTTTAAAAATTGTTTATGGAATAAGGGGGCAACATAAACAGAACATTGAACACTAGATGATATGTAATAAGCTAAACTTTTGCTATAATGCAAAAATGCTTTTTATGTAGAAGTTTCTGTGCTCACTGTGATTCTAGGCAAATATGTTAAAAATATAGTACAGAGAAAGTGAGTCTGTAAGGACATGGTAGAAACCAGTTTATTGTAATTATAGAAGTCCACATTATTTAAAGCATTTTGTTGGTCGCTTACTGTTTCAACTTTCATTATCATTTTAAGATGAAAATTAAGCAATTAATATTAACTGGTTTTTTTTAATGTTTAATTTTTTCTCTGCCTGCCCCAACTGTTTTATACATGAGTGCCATAAGTAATTTACCTAATATTTATACTATGGAATATCTAATTCACCTAATATCAATTGGTTTCTATCTTTAAAATCATTATGAAAGTTTTATTATAGTATTAATGGTTATGGGAATGGCATAAGCATCTTGTTTTATTTATTTCAAGATTTTCATTGCCATTCATATGGGGGTGTACCCAGTCTTTTTGAAAATTTTCTTCAGCAGTGATTACTTAAAAATAAACACACACACACAAATGCATATTAGCCGACATTATCCATTCTATGGTGGTAGTTGGTTTCACTAGTGAATTTTTAGCAGCACATTGACTTTTTGAGCTTCCAATCTGAGCAGCTGTGCTATAGTCTTTGTTAGTATGTCTTTACACATCCACTTTCATGTGGATACCTTTGGTTTATTTTTAGAGATGCTATTTGATGTATACACAGTTCACTTTGTCCTGCGCAAGATTTGCTATCAGATATGATGCTATTAGAATACACTTGTGTAAATCCATCGAAGGTTAAACTGTGTAGATATCTCTTCCTTCAACCATATTGGTATAATATTTTGTCAGCAGTAATCTGTTAGAAATATATAAGGACTTGCTGTTTGACTGATATGGTTCAGGTAGAATTTTATTTGTTTTGAAGATAAAACAATGGAAAGAATATTATGAAATGACCCCAGAGTAGGGGGATGACTGTTCTTAGAGGCTTTCCAGGCTAAAATTCATAGGTTGTAGGGATTTAGTATTTTAAATTGCATTAGGGCTCTTTTGTTTTCTTTTTTCTTTTTCTTTTTCTTTTTTTTTTGAGTCAGAGTCTCACTCTGTTGCCCAGACTGGAGTACAGTGGAACAATCATGGCTCATCACAGCCTCCAGCTCTTGGGCACATGAAATCCTCCTGCTTCAACCTTCTGTGTGAGCTGGGGCCACATCCAGGTAATGTTTTAAGTTTTTGTAAACATGAGGTAGTGCTGTTGCCTAAACTGGTCTCAAACTCCTGGACCTAAGAAATCCTCCTGCCTCAGCCTCCTAAAGTGGTGGGATTATAGGCATGAGCCACTGCACCCAACTTTGTTTTCTTACTACCATTTTTGTCCACTGTGTTTGTGAGAATTTTGTTTTTTGTGGTTAGTAATAATATGCTATACTAAATAAAAGTTTTTTAAGAGGAACTATATTTTATAGTGACTAAGAGCTTTGTATTCATGCAGACATGGGTTTAGATATTGCCTCTGCTGGATAGTAGGTATATGATCGATGTAAGCTATATGATCTTTCTAAATTTCTATTTTCTTCTCTTAATTAAGGATATAATACTAGTTTCTTCCTCATAGGGATGACGTATGTTTTAAGAACTTAACATACATTCTATTATTTGGCTAGACCCTGTCTTATAGTAAGTGCCTAACAAGAATTGCTGTTGTCATTCTCAACATTAACATCATTCACAGAATGGGGTTTTCTAGAATGTTTATGGGACCCTTACACGATTCTTAGAATTTTGTCATGTCTCTGTTCACTAAGTAGATGATTTTTATCTACAACATCTAAAAAAGCCCATACTGTTTTGGTATATACTTAGATTACAGGAACATAATAATAGGGATGGGGTTTCCTAATTTGACAACGTTCTTAAGATATAAGTTTCATTATTTAAAAAGGGTTTTTGGTATTTTTGGATTAACAAGAAGAAATTATTATTTTAAAGATATGTTTCATTATTTAAAAAGGCTTCTTGTTTTTTTTGGATTAACAAGAAAAATTATTATTTTAAAGATTTTTCTTCTGTGTGACTAAAATTATGGAATATTCTTTAAATGTTATCCAAATTTGTGCTGAAAATATATTCCAAAAATATTCCAAACCTTGCTACAAGGGAGTTTTACTACAGACTGACAACAACGCCATGATTTATTACAAGATCTGCTTTTAACATTATTTTGTCTAGAATGAACAGACTGGTTGGAGAAACTCCATCCATCTTTTTGTTTGTTTGACATTTATGCCACATTAAATGTACCTTAAGGAAACAATACATAAATAAGAAATCCTATCTAATAGTGATGATTATTCATCAGTAAGATAAATCTCTTGACAATAACACAAAAGGAATTCTGTCATGCAATGTCTTTAAATTTAAATAAAACTATTTTTAACCTGACCAAATTTTTAAAGCAAATATTTTAGTTTTATTTTTTCCCCAAGATTTAGCATTCCAAGGTGAGCTTGAGTTGCTCTTCGTCGTCAACAGAATTAGCACTATCTCCCAAACTTTACATGGTCTAGCTCCATTACTGATTATGAGATGAGTAGGTATGAGCCATTGTGATATGAGTAGAAATAGAATATGCCTTTCTTAGTGGTTATTGTTTATTGAGCACATTAAAATATTGAACCAGAAGATAAAGATATAATCCATTTTGTGCTTTCATGCTTTTGAAAGGTTCACTTTTTTTAAAAAAGTGATTTGGGAGAAGGGAGGGAGAGAATAGAGTAACTGAGGCAGGAAGAATACCTTGACAGCTTTGTGAAATTTTTCTTGAGGATGTTAGAACATTAATAAAGAATCTCTGCCCTGGAGTTTAGAGCTGCGCAGTAGTTTGTAAATGAGGCAACAAAATGCTTCTTATCTGAACCTCTCATTTATTAGGCTTAACTTCCGATTTATTTGGAAGTTTAAGCAATGTTTTCAGTCTCAGTTGTTAAATACAGATTTGAGGATGAGGGACGAATTGTGCTTTCATTTACTATTCAGCAAATATTCTTTTTAATCTTAGATTTACCAATATGCTGCTTGCACAGCAATTGATGTTTTCGATAAGGCAGTCCATGATAGCACCTTTCTCCCTATGTTAGTGTTCCTTTATAGCTGTTTCTGAATAACTTGGATCTGTGTTTACTTGAGGACTTAACATTTATTACATTGTTAGGTGCTACAAACTCCATGGCATTCCAGGGTTCTAAGTCTGAATTCTTGTTGCTTATGATTAACAATCAAGATTGATCCAGTTGGTTGTTGTTCTATCATAGAGATGTCTTGATATATTATATTAATCCTGGCAGTTGCTGGTTGTTTAGCTACATCACAAATTCTACTGGAAAATGCTTAACAGACTTTACAAAAAACTGAATCCCATAGAAAGATTCCAGCTGACCGAAGCACTCAGAAATAATTCTGAACTGATGTTTCTTCATTTTAATATACTAGTTTTTTAAAATTAGATTTCACTGTGTCTACTAACTCTTACAACTACTGTAATGTATACTTAGTATTTTGGAATAGAAAGTAAATTTGAAGTTCCCTTTCTATGTTCAGTTCCATTTTCTTATTTTGCCTGTGTGAAAACTAAGGTCCAGTAACTTGCTCAAGGCTATTAATTAGTCAAGGCATGCTTTAACATTGCCAGGTCTCCCAGGTTACTATTAATGGCAATTTGTCTAGCTAGTTGGAATAGAGTCATATTTTTGAAGTGTACTCTTTGAAAACAGTCTGCTCAGTGTTGTGAAATTTATATTCTTTTTTAACATGTTACCAAATAATGGATTAAATGTTCATACTCAGTCTGTTTTTAAAGTGCCAGGAACGTTGTTTGAGCTCTATGTTGAGTAGGTTAGCATAGCATTTGAACATATTACATACATAATCATGTGAAGGTGATGCTTTCAAGGTGAATAGGACAGTGTTTCTAGGGTTCTGATAATTTTTACATCAATAAATAGTATATTAATATGTGTGATAGCACAGAAATCTCTAATTCTTACAGTACAAGATGTTAACAGTTATTTAGTATTTTTAATATTTAGTGCTGTGGAATTTTAGAAAATATTAGTTATGACTATTTATCTAGGAACTTATTTTAAAGTAGGAAATTGTTGGAAACACAAGTTAATAAGGCTGTACTCAGTTAAGTATGCCATGAATTTCTTGCTCTAAATTAATTCTGGTAGAGAAGAGTGATTTTTAAAAATCTGTTGTCTGTGTGTCTGCTCATAATGATTATCAAATGGTAGGGAATGCCACCAAATTATCTGTGTTCATACCAGTTTGCCTGCCTAGTACTCCCTACCCACAATCATTACACAAAACCCAACCCAACACCTGTCGTTGCTCAGGTTTTAGCCAAACCATCTCTGATTGCATTTCTTGACCATTTCAGATTGTGATTAGTCCACCCTGATCATCTTCTCAAGCCTGTGTCTCCTTTTCTTTCATCCTACATGCCTGTTTAGGCTCATCTGGTCAACTAAATAACTTTGGGAGTCGGGCTCAGTGGCTCAGCCTGTAATCCCGCACCTTGGGAGGCTGAGGTGAGTGGATTGCCTGAGCCCGCGGGTTTGTGACCCGCCTGGGCAACTTGGCGATACCTCATCTCTACAATAAATCAAAAAATTAGCCGGGCTGGTAGCGTGCACCTGTATTTCCAGCTACTCAGAAGACTGAGGCAGAAGGATTGCCGGAGCCCAGCAGGTCGAGGCTGCGGTGGCCGGGAGCGGCCACTGCACTCCAGTCTGGGCGACAGAGTGAGACTCCAACTCACAAACAAAAACCAAAAAACAAACAAAAATAAAAATAAATAACTTTGGGAGCAAAGAACTCACAAATTGGTTCCCTACCATCAGTTTATTCCTCTAAGGTCTTACCCATTTTTCTCAAAAGTATCCTTTGAAGGATAAAAAGTTGGTTCGTGGGGAACAAAAATGGATGTCTTATCTCTTCCTGGTTTAGGTGTAAAATATAGATATGCATGCAGTTTATAAACATAAATGCAGTACCTTTGTGGTTTTGAAATTTCATAGGTGCAATTAGGAAAAAAATGCCTAAGAAGCTCCTTGGGTGACAATCATGACAAAATAATGAAAGTGCTGCTCTACACCTAAATAGGTCTATGTTTTCTCAGGATATTTCCACCTGGATACTTCCTAAGAGTTTCAGACACACCTTGTCTGAAGCTGAAACAATCTTCTTTATCTACCCACCAAATCTGCTTCTCACCCTCTCTGGCCTTGTCTGTTAACAGTTCCGCCTGGGTTTCCGGCCCAATTGGTTCCCTTATCCCCATTTCCAAGACACAGCCTGGATTACCTATTGTAGCAGCTTTTACAATTGCTCTTCATGATTCTGTCATTACCCTTGCTCTACGCTAGAGGGAGGGTTCTAAAATGTCAACCTCATTATCTCTCAAACAGGTCCCTCGCTTCAGGGTCACAACTCCACTTCCATGGCATGGCGCCTCTGCCCTTCTGCTTTCTGGCCTTTTCAGGTTTAGCTTTCTGCTGTCCTGACTCGCATTCCCTTTTACCTGCAGCCTCCAGCCTTTTAACCTGTGTACCCTATGTCATCTACGACCTGTTCCAGATTGGCTCTGTGTATACTTTGGAATGATCTCCTTCCCTTCTGTAACGCCACACAACTTCGTTTCTTTGACGGTTCGGTTCTGATGTCATGCACGTCCTCCTGGATGCATTTTGTGATTGTTTTTTACTATACTATTTGTTATATCAGGGCAAATATATATTTTCATTTTTGTAACTAAACAGCTTTTTGAGGAAAGACTTTTATTTGTTGTTACATCTCCAACTACTATATTATCTAGTAGGCATTCTATGAGTACATGCCAAATTGTGAATTGATAAATGCCCCAGGGTTGTCGTAAATACTACTCTTATATAGACTTTCCACTTACTCTATTTTCCTAGCCATTTTACCATATTTTTCCCAATTAAACATAGTGTGTTAGAATGGATTGTTTATTCCCTTTTATAACAAATATTAATAATTTTGCTTGTTTTTTAAAAATAGAATTAACTAATTTTAAAACTCTTTTATTTCTTAACTACAAAAAACAGTATAAACATTATTCAAGTGTGCAGACTATTATAATATTTATGACTGTTTTCTGTCTCTCTCATTCTCTTTAGCTAAAGGACACGAAATCAGTAGATCAGAAAACAACACTACTTCACTTTTTGGCAGAAATATGTGAAGAAAAGTACCCTGATATCCTGAGTTTTGTGGATGATTTGGAACATTTAGACAAAGCTAGTAAAGGTTTGTGCTTTTATAAGAAACATTTCATTGCCCTGGTCTTCACTTCTTAAAGACGGATAATAATGCCTTTTATTTGTACCTATTTTCTACTTGGTCATTGTTTTTTTTTTGAGTTGGAGTCTCACTCTGTCACCCAGACTGGAGTGCAGTGGCCGCTCTAAGCCACTGCAGCCTCGACTGCTGGGCTCCGGCGATCCTTCCGCCTCAGCCTTCCAAGTAGCTGGAACTACAGGCATGCGCTACCACACCCAGCTAATTTTTGATTTATTGTAGAGATGAGGTCTTGTCAAGTTGCCCAGGCGGATCTCGAACCCTCAGGCTCAGGCAATCCACTCACCTCGGCCTCCCAAAGTGCTGGGATTACAGGCTGAGCCTCCGAGCCCGGCCGGTCATTGTTTTTTTATACAGAAACAGTTATAGAACATTTATTTTATGAATTGTCATGACTGGAGAGCTATGAGTTTAATTTGTTTCTTGGATAATGAAGCCTTATGTTTTCAAACCCATTGTTTTGAAGTTTGAACCTTATGGGTACCTATGAGCCCCCACCCTCTGCTGCTAACACTGCCACTGTGGCTTGGGCAATGCTCCCTTGAATCAGTGCCATTTGTAAGCACTGAGTGGCTATTATGTCCCTGAGTCTAGGACCAGCGATCAGTGTCCCCTTCTGCTTATTCCAAATCTATCTCTGTCCACATTGTAAATGGAGTTTTCTTCCTTTGTCCACTATAGTAGACACCAAAGTGCCAGAGTTTCAACTCAACCCCTTCCTAATGCCCAAGTTTCTAACCTGGCTTCAGTCCCACTGTGGGCTTAGATCTGGTTGTAAAGGGTCATAGAAAGGAGAGAACCTATTATTAATACTTGGTAATAATGTGATTTAAATATGATTTTTTGAACACCTTAAGAATCTACTTTCCTCTTATAATTCACATTGATTCTATGGAAATTATTTGACTCCAAACAACCAATTTATAAAAACATTTTGGAAGACAGTTCATCTGAAATGCTGGAGTATCTATTTTTTTTTTGTTTACTACTGATCATTAGTAATGTCAGATTATTTGTATACTCTCTTATTTTAATGCTGGAATTTCTCAACTTCCAGAAGGATATTTTAATTTTTTTCCATATTAGAGTGAATATTTCGTCTTTTAAAAAAAAACCACTTTTTTCATTCCCTTTAAATTGCTCTTCTTCTATGAAATAGAGATTATAGCACTTTATGGACAAAAAAGTATGCTTAAATGAGATTTTTTTTAAACTTTGTCCTGAGGTGTACATTTCTTTGAAGTATATATTTTATACAGCCTGTCTGGACTTTTAAGGCCAAAAATAAGTGTTTTTCTTAACTTTTCACTACTAAATCCTAATGTTCTAGTGATATTGACGTACTTACTTTGCCCCATCCTACCTTAAAATGTCCTTCATAAGAATATTGTTCATGGCTGGGCTTGGTGGCTCAGCCTGTAATCCCAGCACTTTGGGGAGGCCGAGATGAGTGGATTGCCTGAATCCGCAGGTTCAAGACCAGTCCGGGCAACTTGACGAGACCTCGTCTCTACAATAAATAAAAAACTTAGCTGGCCCTGGTGGTGTGCACCTGTAGTTCCAGCTACTTGGAAAGCTGAGGTAGAAGATTCACTGGAGTCCAGCAAGTTGATGCTGGGGTGACTCTGAGCATGCCACTGCATTCCAGCCTGAGCGATGGAGTGAGACTCCAACTCAAAACAAAAAAAGAATATTGTTCATATGTATAGTTATAGAGGTTTTAATGGAATTTAAGAAGAGAAATTAATTGAAATTATCTTCTTGTTTTAAATCACATGAGATAGGGAAAAAGAGTATTGAACTGAATGGGAGAAAACATTAAAAATAACTCAGTGGCCAGGCATGGTGGCTCACGCCCATAATCTCAACACTTTGGGAGACTGAGGCAAGAGGATTACTTGACTTCAGGAGTTCAAGATTGGCCTGAGCAACACAGTGAGACTTCATCTCTACAAAAAATAAAAAAATTAGCCGGGCATGATGGTGTGCACCTGTAGTCCCAGCTACTCAGGAGGCTGAGACAGAAGGATCGCCTGAGCCCAGGAGATCGGGGCTGTGGTGAGCCATGATTGTGCCACTGCACTCCAGCCTGGGCAAGAGAGTGAGACCCCAACTCATAACAAAAACAAAAGCAAAAAAACAATGGTATTAAAATAGCTTTTAACTGATTGGTTTATTAACTCGGGGGAAATCAATTTCCTAAAAATGAGAATTCTGAAATTTTGTAATATTTGAGCACAGGGAATAAAAAACAATTGAAAATGAGTGCTTTTGATGAAAGTTAAGTTTGATAAGTGACAGGGTAGTGCATGAAAAAGTGGTACAAAGTGCCTTGAAATACAGAGGGAGTTTTTTTTTTCCCCCATAGGAGTAAGGTGGTTGAAGTTAATAGCTTATATAAATAAGGACTTTAACACGAATTTAATCAGTGCAAGCATTTTTGTATAATGACAGTTTGTAAATCTGACCAGTTAATTATCTTTCATTCTAATTCTAAAACTGAACAGTAAGCTGGAACATACTTCTCTTTAGATGTAGTTTTTTTTTGTAGAGTTTTTTAAAACGGTTTTTGATGCAACTTAAGTTGTTGAAGTATCTGTGTTGACTCAATTGATTATATTTAAAATTCTATATAAATATTATATTTTGCTTCTTAAAAGTATTTAACTTTTAAAAGGACTTGCATTTGTAACTTGGTTTACTTCTTCTGTTTCTTTGTTTTTGTTTTTTTGGTGTTTCAGAGAGATATTCTGGGACCTTGGGAATTTCTAGTTTCCATCTCAGAAGCTGGCATGTGTGTCTGGTCAGCAGATATTTCATATTTAAGTAGCGAACTTTATATTTAAAGTAGAAAAGCCATCACTGAGTTTTTTTATAGTGTGGGTGATTGTTGAACATAATTTTTTATGATTATGTTACCCTATTAATGAATGAGATTTTGGAAGATAATGTAATGTTTTGGGTGAAATAAGTCTGTGTTTGTTTTGAGGAGTTTTAGTGCTCTTATTAAACATCTTATATATCATCATTTAAAAGTTTCCAGATTTGAAATCTCCTCAGTGAGCTATCACAGGAATTAAAAAGTACTTTTATTTTTGAGACATAACAAATCCTGGTCATTAGGTACTTCTAGATCAGCAGGGGAAACTCTCATTGCATCTAATGAGCTTACCTGTGTGACAATTTTCAAAAATCTACTTCATTAGGAATGTTTCTTTTCCAAGAGATAATGGCTTATATCTTTTCTGTTGCATTTCAGTGGAAATATTTTGAGTCATTATTTTGTATACTACTGTAATATTTCTTTCTTTTTGGATATCTAGGGCTTTAACTGTTTGTCTAGACAGTTAAAATTAATTGAGTCTAATTTATAAAGGTTATATTGATTATGTCCGGTAATCCATTTCATTATTAAACTTGAATGTTGTTTTATCAAAGAGTTGAGAATATGACAAAACTGACTTGATTTTTTTGTTGGGGCTGTATTAAAATAAAACTCAGGTAAATTTACAGCATCATTTTGGTGAATCCTTTTTTAGGGCTCACATAGTTGTAGCATGTATTTTCTTTCTTCCCTAGTCAGTTCTGAATTCTGGAAGTGCCAGGCTAGTGCAGTCTGCAACTCTTTTATTCATTTACCTACCAAGTCTGTGCCAAATGATTGCTCTTATACTGCTGTTGGTTCAAGGTGTAGTTGTGTAGCTCTGTCCAGCAGCAATACTGTCAATACCCTTTACTTGTTCCTCTCCCTCTATGTAGGCACTATGTATTGCTTTTGTTATTAAACTAATATTGAACCCTTCCTTTCTTCCTCTCTTGACAGCTTTTCCTAAGGCGATCTCTTCAATTCCCAAAGACTTAAGCACCACTGACATGTTAATGATTTACAGGTTTATGTCCTGACTCTCCTTCTGTGATGTACACTTCCATTTCATCTCAAGTGGGTATCAGAATCATATTACACCACATAATGAGACACTTGATTTCTACATGCTTAACCTCACCCCCCAGAACTTGAGAAAATCCTTCTTGAACCCCTTTATTCTGATTTCTTTAGTCTCGTCTATCATGTCTCTGTATAGGCTTCAGCACCTCAAATCCGAGTGCATGGTGAATTCTGCCGAAGTCGAATCAATGACAAGTGGCCCCCGTGGCCTAGAATATTTCTCTTTCATCGAGGAACTTAAAAGTAAATGTCCCTTTGTTTCTTTTTGCTATTGACTGGGAACCTCGCCTAAATTTCTGTGTGTTTCACTCTTTCTTTAAGGATAAATTTATAGGTTTCCCAGAATTCCTTACATCTCTATTTAAGAACTGCTGCTCTGTACCAAGGATTTTTCCTGGGAATGCTGGGAACACAAATAGTTTCTAGAAAAGAGCAATATTTAGTGTATTATCAGAGTAGAGTCAACGATTACTCGTTTTTAATTTTTGCCATTTTTCTCTACTTTCATATTTTCAGCTATCAGGACCATTCGTTGATGTATTTGATTTTTTAAATCCTCTCCATTGAATAGACTTATTTCTGCTTTTAAGACTCTATTTATATGCTTTTAGCTAGCAATTCCTTGATTTACCCAAATATTTGTCTGTTCAAATATATCTCCTGGTTTCCAGTTCCTCATGCATTTCCAGCATTTTATGATAAATGTCTTACTAAATAGCAAATGTTTATCTTTCCTTAACAACCTACTGTGAGCACTTAGAACACTTAATTTCCAGGTAGTTGCCACCTGGAAACTGCAAAATGTTTGAAAATTTCAAATTCATTTGCTATAGCCAGCAGGTACATTAACCTCCTTGTTGCTGTATCCTTCCAAAAATGCTAATTAAAATTTATTAGCAAGTTTGGTATATATTTTTGAATATTCAGTACTAGTTGTCAATTTGATTTAATCTTCTGTCCCCTTCAGCAGCATTAACAACATAGCTAACATTGTGTTATGTGGAACAATTTCGTCATCGAGGTTGCAGGATATGACATCATACTTTGTATGAGATATATTATCTCATTTGGTGTTTCACATCCATGATGGAATATTAGAGTTTTATAAAAAGACACTTGTTTACACATTTCTAACTATATGATGAAGTTAATTGACAAGATACATCATTGATGGTGAAAGTATTTATAATAAAATAATTTCGTTATAGGAGACATAGGGATATTGCTTTTATTGAATAGTGAAGAGCACAAAAATGTATTCTAGCTGTTGTGGACTGCATTGTATCCCTCATGAATTCATATATTGAAGCCCTAAACCCCAATATCTCAGAATTTGTGTTTGGAGAGAGAGCCTTTAAAAAGTTGATTAGTAATGAGGTCGTTAGGGTAGTCCTGATACAATATGACTGTGTCCTTATTAGACGAGGAAATCTGGATTCTCAGCCACTCAGGGATGTACAGGGTACAGACCATGTGAGGAACCAGTGAGTAGGTGGCCCTTCACAGGCCAAGTATAGTCCTCAGGAAGAACCAACCCTACTGACACCTTGACCTTAGAATCCAGAACTGTGAGAAAATAAAGTTTTGTTGTTCAAGCCACTTAGGTCAGGGTATTTTGTGATGGCAGTTCTAGCAAATTCATATACTAATGTAACACATTTTTCTTGTCTGCTTAGAGTTCTTTGGCTGTAGAATCAAGTAGCATATACTAAAAGGTATTTTACTCTCTCAGGTCGGTTAAAGGAGTGGTAGACCTGCTGTGTTGGATGTTAACTAGTAATCAATTTGGGAAAATCAAAGGTCCTTCTAGAAAGTATGAATTAACACATGGTTTTAAATAATTACAAGTATGCTTCGATTCCTCTTCTGAATAAAACATGAAATGTAAATTAGTATGTGTGTAAGAACATATTAAGGCTTCCTAAATAAATATATTCACATAAATAATAATAAATAAATAAATAAATAATAATAAATAAATAAAATTCACATTTAATTTTCAGATTAGATCTATGACATTTCTTAGATTTTATTTTAGAGTGCAACTAGTTTTGTATGTTTTTGTTTTGTATGTTTCATTTTCTCACAGTATTTACATATGCTTATTTCTTTTTCTACTTATCCTGTTTTGCTACTGTAATAGTTATGATATTAATATAAGCAGGTAATTGTTAAAAATCTAGTAACACTCAGAATTATCTGTTGACACTTTTCCTAAAGGAAGACATGGATGGTTGGCTTAACTTTTTTTTTCATTATCCTTAATGAAAACATTTGGTAGCTTTGAGTTGTGTAGCTTTGGTTCTACTGATCGTGGAGTAAAAGCTTTGTCTGGAGAGCTAACCTATGACTCCTATGTTGTTATGTCTTGATGAATTAATTTGACTTTAGTATTTAATGAGTATACTTAGGAATTCTAAAATAATTTTAATATTAATACAAGCCAAATATAAAAAGTAAGTCTCTTAAAAAATATAATTTACATATAAGTTTGCATATACTTACCAAAATGCATGTAAATTTTGAACATGTAAAATTTTTACGTTCAACAGATTAACACTTTCGACACTAAAAGGTATGATAAATTATACCTGAGCTATTCTCAAGATAATTACAAGATTTATAAAATATATTTATAGTGAATTGCAGGCATGGTATATTTGTAAGGGGCTACTCATTTAAATCCTTTCAGTTTATTTCCAAGGATTATCTATATAGAGTTGGCATCCGAAGTCTAAATTGGAGACTTAGATATGAGGTTGTCAGGGTGGTCATTTTATAGTGCAAATACAAACTGTTTTGGAAAGGAGCAAAGTAGAATAGAAAGAGCATGGCCAAAATTACAAGAAGGATTAAGAATTCTGTAAATTGACAGTGAAGAACACTGGGCCTGGAGGAACTACTTGCAGCTAAAGATTGCTTGTTGAGATACTGCGCTTGTAACATTTCCTGAATCTGCTGCTGTTTGGGCTGATAGATGATGATGGTGAAGCAAACCACATCAAGAAGACCTCTATATCTTTTTGGAGGTTAACAGACTGAAAGTTGTATCAATACAGCATTAATCTTTTCAAGAAACTAACGGTTTACAGTGTTTGCAGATTTTTGGCCAGCTACAGATTTGAAATAGATACCTGAGCAGTTCTGTCAGCGTCACCTGTGAACCACAGCGAACATCAAGTAACAGGACATTATCACCAGTGATGGCCAAGGTCTTGGAGCTCTCTTATGCTGCTGACTGTGAAAGAATGTTTACTACACCTCAGTTTTGCAATATTAGGTGGAAAATCTCAAAGAAGGTAGATGAAAGAAAATTTCAAAATGGTGCATTCTGATGTATAGCTGGACATACAAATCCATTTACTACAAAAAACTTAAGCCATGGGTGGAGCAAACACATTCATGGCCATCTCATGAATCTTGTTGCTGGGATGGAGAGATACTGCAGGCAGAATTGCCAGCTGCTCTCTAGAAACCAACTGTGCTTACACAGTTTGCAAACTCTTGAATTAATAGTTTTATTAGTTACTCAGGCTGCCACAACCAATCACCAAAGCCTGAGTGCTTTTAATCAAGAGAAACTTAGTTTCTCACAGCATGGGGGCCAGAAGTTCAAAATTATGGTGTTCATAGGGTTGGTTTCTTCAGAAGACTCTGAGAGGACATCACCCCTTGTTTCTCTCCTAGCTTCTAGTGGCTGCTGCAGTCCTTAGTGTTCCTTGGCTTGTAGACATACCACTCTAATTTCTGCTCTCATCTTCTCATCACTGTCTTCCATGTCTCTCGGTGTCCACTCCTCTGCTTATGGACACTAGTCATTGGATGATTTCAGTCACAGGATAATTTTATCTCAATACCCTTAACTAATTCCATCTGAGAGACCCTATTTCCAAATAAGTCACATGTTGTGGGTGGGCATGATTTTTGTGGGAACATTACTCGACCCACTACAGTCATCCTTGTCATGTTCCCATTACTACATGGAGACTGCACTATAATCTTTGAGGATTATGAAACAGTCAAGGGAAATTATGCTAGTAAGTATATCTGGGAAGCGTTTATCATTAAATTGTAAAATTGTTTGTTTTCTAAGGGTTATTGATAAGCTTGTGAAATATCCTGTTCTTTTGTTAAGTGAAAGTACTAAACCAGTTAAAACGAAAATTTATATATACCTCTGAACTTAAGGAATTTTTATTGATAGGCAGTACTACCCTAAAACTGATTTTAGTTGGCAAAATAAAAAATGTGACATCACAGTTAGATTATACAGACATTCTATTATGGAAGAAGCTGTTTTTCAGACAGTAGATTCTGAAGCCAGGTAACTATGGTTCAAACCCCAGCTTGCTAGAGGTATAGTCTTACACAAGTTCCTTATTCTCTCTGTGCTTCAGTTTTCTTCCCTATAAAATGGGTACAATAACAGTACTTAGAGCTTGGTTGTGAGGATTAATTAGGTTACTATATATAAATGTTTATAAAAATTGAACAGTACCTAGTAAATACTATATAAAAATTCCCTACATTTGTTACAGTTGCTGATGCTGTTATTAATTTTTTTTTAGTGATTACTTATTACTGACACACATCTGCCTATTTATCATTAATGGTGAAGGTAGCAGGTAGGCATGAGTCTGTGTAAATACTGTGTTGTAGAATTGTCAGACATTATTTGAACAGATGCCCATTATGGGTTGCCTGAAACTCACACAAGCTTTAGAATATATAACCACAAATTTTATAAATTTATGTTATTTGTGTTGTTGAAAAATGCTTGCACTTTTCTAAAAATTAAAGAAAAATACACAGACAGAAAATTACAAAGATCATAAGTGAACAGCACAAATCATTTTCACCTGTTGGATATAGTAGCATAGGGAATGGAATTTGGAAAATGCATTCTGTTTTTCCTCTTCTGCTTCAGCCTGAAAGAAATAGAGTATATTAGTTTTTTTGTTTGTTTTTGTTATTTTTACTATAAGAAAAAGACTCTTTCAAAAAAGTTAATTGAACTTATTGCTTGGGAGGCAGGATTAGGCTTGTCTGTGAATGACAGAAACAAGCAAACATGGATTAAATTAGATTCATGCATTCATTGTTTCACTGGTCATTTATTGAGTGCCTCTTCTATCCCAAGGGACCACAGAGCCATGAACATAAAAGAAAAGTCTCCATGTTTACAGTTTAGGTGGCAGATAAGGCACCTAAGCCAAAATAAAGAAGTCACTGTTTATCAGCTAGCTAGCTCTGGAATACTAGGGCAGGATTTTTGCAGTTTTAGATTGAATGATCAGAGAAGGCAGTCTTTGAGCAAAACCCCAGAGGAGGTATGGAGAGGCCAGGTATGGTGTTATTTTAGAGAAGCACATTCTAGACCAAGGGAAGAGCCAGTGTGGAGGCCTCAAGATGTGGAGGTGAGACTGGAGCAGAGGGAGACGGAAAAGGTGGTAACAGGAGATAAGGTCAGAAAAGCTGCAGATTCCTGGGGCATTATTGGTCATGTAAGGATTTGATTTTGCGTTGAGATGTGGAGCCACTGGAAGATTTTGAGCAGAAGAGTGACATCCAACTTAAATGTTCAAAAGATTGCTTTGGCTGCTGTATTTAGAAAAAATGGTAGAGGAACAATGGTAGAATCCCATTAAATCCCATTGGATGTTGTTAAAATAATCCAGAATAGTGATAGATAATGTTGGCTTGGAGGGGGAGTGCCAAGGGTAATAAGTATTTAGAAAGTGACTGTGCCTTAAAGTTAGAACCAGCAGGATGTACTTTAGGATTAGATGTGTGGTGTCTGAGAGAGAGAAGAGAGTCCTCAAACCAGTCATTTACTAAGACTAAGGAGCAAATTCAAGGAGAAAGATAAGAAATCTTGATTTGAAAATGTCAGTTTAAGGTGCCTGTTAAACATTAAGGAGAGATGTCCAATGGGCTTTTTTGGGGTTCAGGGGAAGATCGCAGGAGAAAAAATTTGGAATTTCCAAGTCTGGATATATGCAGTTCTTGACTTGTGAGGCTGACCTGGCTCTAGTAGCCTCATGACAACTAGTCCCATTTGAAAGTCAGTCAGTATTTCCCCTGGGACATAGTAAAAAGCTGTAGCATCCTCCTCCCATATACATGCACACAAAACCATTATGCTGAGGGAGCGTTTTGAATATTGTTATAGACATCAATGTTATGCACCTATTTTTATCTAATATTTGCCATATTCTCGAACATCTTGTTTGTCTATAGGAATTCTCAAGCTCTTACAGGTAAACATAATTTCCTTTGAGATGGGCACCTCCCACTAATACAATTTTTCCTTCTAAAAAAGATGCCCTATCTTTAATCCCCTTGTCATGGTTGTTGAGGGCAAAGCTGCCTCTTTCCCTCTAGTGGAGAAATGGCGCCACAGAACCAGCTAGAGGCCTGGAGTTTGTTGTACTTAAATTTCGTCCACTTGCCTTCTCCCCTTCTTCTTTCCAGGTTCCATAGCAAATATGGACATTTCTCATCATCATCAATAAAACCCCCGTTGCATATGATACAGAGATTTAATTAGGCAATGCAAACTATGGTGTGCTACTGCAAGGGTCCCATCAGAAATCAGAACAGTAGAGGAAGAGAAAGCTGCTTGAGGAGGGTGACTAGCTGGCCACTTAGCATTGCTGCTTTCAGTTTACCTTGGGCTGGTAGGAGCCAGCTACATTTATTTTGAATTTATGATTTTTTTTTTTACAATCTTCTTTCAGTCTTGTATCTTTTCATTGTAGTAATGGGTTTTATAATGATATTCTAGAATTTAGGTTTTGTTGTAGAACTACTTAATAGTCAGATTTTTTTTATATGCTACCAAGGTTTGCTTTTGTTCCTCTTGTCCATCCAATTTATTATTTTAACTTGGATTTATAAAATATTGTTGTAGCTTTATAAAACACCTTTATTATTACAGTCATCTAGGGAAAAAATACTTTGTTCAGCGCCTGAAACTAAATAGCTTTCCACGTGAAACAATTGTTTCTGTGAGCATAGGAAGGTTGATTTAGTTTGAATGTTTAAATGGTCTATGTTGTTTAATCTTTCCTTTAAGAAATCAATTTTCCTGGATTGTATTATATGTGAAGATGAATGTGGCATTTCTTAGTAAACTTGTTATGAAATATTGACCAACACCTCCAAGAGATGTTCACAGAAGTATTTTTTTTCTTCTCTAAATTACAAAGTTTACTTCAATATATGAAGCCTCTTTTCTTGCTTGAGATCTTAACATAGTACACCATAGAGACCATAGTGTTACAGAAAGCCTGTATTCATGATTGCCTTAAACTTATAATTTATTGTTTTGATTTTAACCTTTATTCTAAAGACTCTTTAATACCTCTTGTATATAACGATCATAATAACAAGACACTTGGAGAAAAGTCTGTGTCTTAGATTTTAATGCCTTATTTAATCTGTCTGGTTTTCTTTATTTTTAATGTGCTTATCTTGTGAGCTTAAAGTTAAGTTCAAAATGCATTCCTTCAACAAACATTTGAGTATCTGCCATAGGTTATTGAATCTGAAGATATAAAAATGAATGGTGTCTTCCCTTAAGGAATTCCCAGCCATTTAGGAGAAGACACATAAAGAGATTAATGTAATTGAGTGTAGTAATTGCAAAGAGACAGGTAGTTACCAGATATGAAGGGTAGAGAGGGGCACCTTGCCTGGTACTGGCTGGAGCTTTTGACTCAGAGTGTGAATGGGTATGGCCCAGGGGTGGAGTGGGCAAGGTAGATTGATACACATTATTTCCAGGATCAGATGCTGAATAAGGAAAAAGAGCCCTGGGCAGGGTAACTACAGTTTGTTGTAACCTTTGGCAGAATATGGAGTAGAGCCCCCCAGGCTGTGGCTAGGACCCTGTTTGGGAGCTCAAATATTATGAACCCAGTTTGCTGGCGTGCTTTAAACAGGGAAGGGACATCTTTATTTATTTTGTTTTTGTTTTAAGAGACAAGGGTTCTGTCACCTGAGCTGGAATGCAGTGGCATGATCATAGCTCACTGCAGCATCAAACTTCTGAACTCAAGTGGTCCTCCCACTTCAGCCTCCTCAGTAACCAGGACTATAGGTGCCTGCCACCATGCCCAGCTAATTTTTCTGTTTTTTTAGAGACGGAGTCTTACTATGTTGACCAGGTTTGTCTTGAACTACCTAGGCCTTCTAAAGTGCTGGAATTACAGGCGTGAGCTACCATGCCCAGCAGAAGGGACATCTTTAAATTACTGATTGTCTGGAAATCCCCCTGTACAGTTGTGAAGAAGGCACTGGAGAAAAACAATAGGAGACCAGAGATCAGAGGAGAGATAAAGGTTCCTAATACTTTAACAGTGTTAAGTGAGGAAGAAATTAAGTACTGTTTGTTAAGTAAAATGACTGGGGTGTTGCAGTTGTTTAAATCTGGGGATCGCAGGAAGGTCAAGACCAGCAAATTTCTAGCACAAGAAACAGAACTTACGGTCCTTCTGCCCAATGAGTTGTAGAAATTGCAGATGGGGGCGCTGACTGGAGACAGACATGTGACAACTGAGTGACAGAGAGATCCCATCCAACTGGATGTTAGCTGCGTAAAATGCAAAAGTCAGTACTAACTGTGTTTTGTGATGGCACTGTTTTGTTACTTTTCTTCTAAATAATGAAAAGAAATTTTAAAAATGATTAATTGCTTTATCAAGAAATGTGACAAAGTTGAAAGATAAAATTCACACACAGGTCGCATACACAGACTCCAGTAAATTAATACTTCTTTGAGAGTATGTAATTTGTAACTCCCTGGTATAGTTGGGATTTCTAATACGAAAAATATAGTTACTGACCTCAGAGAACTTGACACATGAAAAGTATGACTAAAATTATGTTTGAAGATACATAAAGGAACTGTCTTTAGAAATACAATAATTGTTGAACAGGAAAACACCAAGGGGATTCTTAAAATGTTCTTTCATTTGGTTTTACCCATCAGATAGCTCTGAACCCTAGCTTACATTTTATTAGCCCAGAATTCTCATACTTCTTTCTTCCAAGTGTGATTTGGTCCTTATTTAAGACCCAACAATGAGAGGTTGGTCAATTACATTTAAATCCACTTAACTGTAATGTACGAGTAATGTCATCAGAGACTACTGAGGAAGCATAAGAAATGGCTTAGTGAGATTTCCATCTGTAGAGGAGCTGCAAGATTCATTTTTTAAAAGATAGCTTGCTTGCTCTTTATGTTGACCTTGAGTGTTTGAATATGCCCCCCAAATTCCTATATTTTACTCTTGAAAATAGCAACTCTTCTTAGTCCGACTTCCACAGTACTGTCCCTGGCCTGAGCCTGATAACGATAATGACTTTTCTTCCCTTTCTTAAAAATTCTAGTAATCCCTGTTTGGTTTTTAAACTTTTCATTGTTTATTCTGTTCCAAGAAAAACATATTGTTATTCTTCTTTTAAAAATTCTTCATCCTAGTTATAGCATTTATTTTTTATGAAACATCTGTGAGGTAAAAATATGAGGTGAGATTTTCCCCATTTCGCTGATTTGGAAATGGATTTGGAAGAAGTTGCTTGATATCACAGAGAAAGTAGTACCTGACTCACTGGCAACCGAAGAGTGGAGTAAAACCTTCTTGTGTCGAACTGAGACGTGGTCATCCACAGGGCGGCTCTGTCTTCAATTATGAGCAGCTGACATCCTCCGAGAACAGCTCAGGCTGTTAGACGGCTCTAAGAATGGCAACTCACGAGCCAAAAATGTTTCTTTTACACCTCCCGCAGGTGCTGGAGTCCCGTCCTCTGACCAGACATGTACTTCTGTATCTGTATGGTATAATAAAAAGTAAACATTTGGTCCTCATCCCTAACACAGAGCTGCTAAAAGCTTTGGAATTTCCTGAGTGATAGTGTATTCTGTATGCTAGGGTGATGACCAAAGGTGGGTGGGGGTATGGCTTCAGAATGGGGTCTGGTCTCCAGAGGTTCTAAACATATAATTAGAGGGTTAGACTATCAGCCCACCTCTGACCAATGGGGAGGGAGAAGGACTGGGAATTGAGTTCATTCGTAAATGGCCAGTGATCTAATCGCTCATGCCTGTGAAATGAAGCTTCAGTAAAGCGTGTGCTGCAGGGTGGTGTGCCTGGAGAGGGCCATGGAGCTCTGCACCATCCCTCCCCGCTACCTCTTCCTGCCACTCCTTGCCCTTGTGTCTCTTCCATTGGACTTTAAAGTGTATCCTTTAAAATAAAACTAAAATCTCAAGTGTAGTCCTTTCTTGAGTTCTGTGAGTCATTCTAGTGAACTACGGAACTTAAAGGAGGGGGGTATGGGGGATCCTCAAATTGATAGCCAGTTCATCAGAAGTAGGGGTGGTCTCTTGGCCTTGCAACTGGCATCCTAATTGAGGGCGGTCTTGTGGAACTGAGACCTCGCCTATGCAATCAACACTAACTCTGGGTAGTTGGTATCAGAATTGAAGGACTTTGTTTTTAACTTTCGGAGTCTGCACTAATGCCAGGCAGTGCCAGGATTGAGTTCAGTTGTAGGGCACCTGATTGGTGTTGGGAAATTAAAGAATTGGTTGTATTAGTGTATTTGGTGTCAGGAAAAAGAGAATGTTCTCTCCCAGCATTTGCCTTGGACTTTTTGGCATATGGACATCTCTCAGACTTATTTGTCTGTTCTCTAAATCTTTTCCTAATTTGATGTATGTGCATAATATAATTGGCAATGCAGGCTAAGCAGTATTTTAAATAAGTGGTTTGTTTGATATTGGGATACCACCTTAAATTTTTTTTTTAGTAGTAGCATATCTCTATCTAACTTCCGTTCATCTGTCCATTCAGAATGCTTACGCATATTTCCCATGATTTAGTCATCTGTGGGTTACTTGTGTTTGCACTAGACAAGAATGTGCAGAAAACTAGTTCTTTTGTGAAAACTACATTTGTGTATTTAACTGTTGTGACTGATAGGGAAGTAGGGGTTGTGAAAATGAAATAGTAATTTCTGTCATTAATTTATGTACAGCAAAATGGTTAAAAGTAAGCTCTGGACTGAAAACACCTGATTTCAAATTCTGGCTTTACTACCTTTTAGTTGTTTGACGTTTTTACTTACTCAGGCTCCAGTTTCCTCATCTGTAAACCACAGATGATGATAATACCTATTTTGTGACGTGCTTAAATGAATGAGTTAATGGAAAGCACTTAAGACAGTACCTGACATACACACAAACACTCAGTAAATTTTAGATGCTATTATAACTGTTGTTTTTATTACTTGTATTATCCCTACTACTATTGCAACGATTACTACTACTATCATTACACTGCTAATAGATCTATAGACCATAGTAGATGTATGACTTGTAAATTTTTCTGAGCACGTATTTACTTAATAAAAGGATTTTATGTGTTTTGGGGCCTTCATTTGTTTATCAGAAGTTGCAAAGTGTTAAGAACTATAAAAGTGACTAGCTGTGAGATTTCTTGGAAAATGCTCGAGGCAATGCTAATGAGACATCAGAAGACAGATCAAATGCTGGGGAGTAAGGGGGGGTCTTTTCTGGAGTGCAGATGAAATTTAAAAGAAGCAGAAACAACAGCATCAAAACAGACATCGTGGTTGTGGGTAACTGATGAGCAGACATAAAACTGAAAGAACAACACAGGAAATATGTGTTACCACCATGAGCTGTGTACAGCAAGATATTAGGGACATGAGTTACACAGATTGAATTAATACACTAAAGGCTACCATGATGGAAACATTTTATAGACCCTGTTTTCTGAGTTATTGTCTCAATTGTAAGAATCATAGAAAAGGGAATACTTGAGAACTAAAAAACTGCTGAGAAAGTATGTGTGAGTATAATTTCAGAATAGCGTCATCACAGTGGGAGCCAATGGTTAAAATACTATCTCTCTTCAGACACAACTATTTTATGTGGTTCTCTGAAGATTTCAGTCATTGGACTCATTAAACATGCCTGAGAAGTAGATTGCTAATTTTTATCTAATAAAAATTAAATTTTATTAAAAGCTATTAATAGCTATTAGAATAGCAAACATTATTTTGTATACAGCTAGGTAAAACAAAAACACTATTTCATATATTCTGTTGAACAAAGATTAAAAATTTTTTAAATTTTTTTTTTAATCTTTAAAAAAATTTTTTTTTTTACTCAATCCCATTTTCTTGAGCACTTAGATTACTTCAAAGGATAGTCCTATCCCTGTAGATGAAACTTGAATTACACCCATTCTTCGGGCTTAATTCAAATCCTGAAAATGGCAGATTACCTAGAATTACTGTATGCATTTTATAATGTTATTATATATAGTTATTCATTGATCAGCAGCAACAGATTTTTTTTTTTTTTTACTTAAATGTATATGTCCCTAAAGCAAATATATTTTTAAAAAGTTGTTTTGGGCCACTGTATGTTCTTTTTGTTGTTGTCTTTTTTCCTAGTGTCATATAACATGGACTATATAATTCACAACTTTGGCAAATGGTTCTTAATGTCTGTCCTACCAGGTGGGCATTGCATTCTGATAGTGCTGCCATGCCCTGGCTTACCATTTGTTCATCATGGGCACTCTGAGAGCAACTTTAAGTCTAAGAAGGAAAAATATCATTAGATAATAAATACAGAATGTGCTCAAGGTGTCAGTGAAGAAAGCTTGATGTTTGTCCGTTATTGTAAATGGCCGCTAATACCTTTTCTTTCTTGTTGTAGCTTAACCTGGACAATACACAGCAACTTTTCTCATCTTTTCTTTCTACTCCCTGTTTGAAAAATGTTAAAATTATGTTAAATATTTTAAAAACATAGTCTTTCTTTCGCCTCTCTGAATAGACTAATTATTTTGTAGCATTTTTAGTGGTCAGTACCTCTAATTTTAAACAAAACTTTCTTAAACGTGTTTTGTTCCTGTATGTGAGTATCTCTTGTATTTTGTCTTCTGTTTTAAAGACTCTCCTATTGAATTTCCTGTATAATTGGATTTAAAAATCAAAGGGTAAAAAAAAATAGAAATTCATCTTTCTTTTTCAATCATGAATTTTCTTATGTTATTAGGAGGTTCTTTTCCTCACAAATATTTTGTTTCTAGAGTGTTTTACCTTCTATATATTATAATTTCATCCTTTTGAGGCATTTAATATACTCTCTTTTAGTCTCTGTAGAAACGCTGGAAAAGAATTTGAAACAGATGGGAAGGCAGCTTCAACAGCTTGAAAAAGATTTGGAAACCTTTCCCCCTCCTGAGGACTTGCATGACAAATTTGTGACAAAGATGTCCATATCCTTTTGATATCTAAATAACCAAAGTCACTAGTCAACTAGAATTACAATTTATTCAACGGTTTAGGTGTATTTGCATAGCCAAAGATCTTTCTGTAGTGCCAAATTATAGAAGATTTAACCTTTGCCTTTTTGCAGGGAAATTTTTTAAGTATTTATTTGTCATGAATAATACTCACATGCATTCGTATTGATTTATATTCTTTTTTCCTTTTGATCAGCTTGGATAGTATGTTCTCTCATTTTTTCCCCCTTCCATATGCCTTATTTTTTTCTGCTGTTCATGATAAATTGAAAAGATATTAAAACTCAGTTTGAAGGCATTTGAATCTAAAGTCATGATGTGATTTAGGTACTTTTGAAATGTTTGACAAAGCAGATACAGACTTCATTCCCTCACAAACTGATATCACTAATCAGCTTAATTTCAAGAGTTGGCATATATTAGAAATTAACGTGTACTCCACAAAATGGAATATTTTCTTTAGACATATTACATGTTTCCAAAATCGAAATGGAGTTTATTGCAATCACTACTTGGATAGATATTCTTCTAATCCCAAGTTTTATACACACACACACACACACACACACACACACAGTTAATAGCATGAGGCTTATGTCCTATTTAATTTAAGGTTTCATTTGTATTCAATTATCTTTGTTATCACTAACTTTGTAGCTTAATCTCTAATGAGTAACTGAAGTAATAAACTTTTTTATTTCCTGAAACTAATGTTGAGTTGCTTTGCAAACCATTCTGTAAAATTAGAGACTGATATATTTTGTGTTGTAATAAAATACTTCTACAATGCATTATTAAAATCCCATATGGACTTCTGAATTCTATATGAAAGGACAACCCACTTCTAAAATGAGCTCTTGTAAATAGATATTCCTAATATTTTAAACTGAGGTACTTGAGTTAAATGGCTACTTTTCCTCTTTCTACCTCCTATCTTCTGAGATTTAGTGAATCACAAGATTAATATTTGGGTTGTCATAGATTTTATTGTATATGCATTTAGCTTAATTGTGAATTAGTTCAATTTTAGCCTCCTCCACTGTCTCTGTCGGGAAATATAAACATTTACTCCAGTAGCAATCAGTTCTGGCTAATGTGCTTGTTTTCTTTTGCATCTTCCCTCCCATTCAGGATGCCTTTATTACTGAACTAGATAAGGATTTTTCCTAAGAAAACTAAGGATGAAGTCTGTATTTCTCCACCAGTATCTCGTCATACCTTCTCATTTAACAAATACGCGTTTTAAAATAAATGTATTATTGCCGAGTTATATCACGTTCATCATTATTAGCTTTTCCCTCAGTCACTTTATAATGTTAACATGTTCATATGTGACAGATTGTTATTTTAATCATTAAATACTGTTAATTGAACTACTTGTTATTGTTCCCTGTAGATAGAAAGCAGTTTTGGGAATATTTTTACTTGCATGTAACTTCTGGAAGTACACCATGACTGCACTAATTATGAAGCTCAGGTTTATGGAACTAAGATAAATTTCTGAGCTCGGAGTCAAGGTTGTTGAATCCCACTCAGCAGACGATCTCAGGACATATTCATACTTGTATTTATGTGACACAAGAAGCTGAATAATGTCGGCTTCTTGAAAGGTATACAGCTAATAAAAAGTAACCAGCAGGAAATCAGAAACAGAAAGGATGATGCTTTGTTGGAAACAATTTTTCATTCTGAGTACAATTATACTCCATGGACAAGAAAGCTACTACATCCTGTCGCGAAATATCACAACCTAGAAGCCTCTAATGAACTGATTAACATTCATGTATCTCTTGGAAGTCAGATATATGAACAGTTGGTGCACTTTGCTATTGACAAAGCTTATAATCATAAATATTCTTTGCTGAGATTAGATTGCACTCGTTTGCTTTTCATCTTAGTTAGACATACCAGTTTCTAAGTAATTAAATTCATTCATTGTAAGGTTTTGTTTACTTTAATTAGGACTGACAACAAGTCAGATTTTGAATATTAAATGCATTTATACAGATCTTATTCAAGTGGCACATTGTGAGCTTCTTACATCTTACAAAGTTGAAGGATTTAGAAGCTAAAATACACAAGTAAAATGTATTGTACTAAAGTTTTTATTAAGATTCTAACTGTGTTTTTGGTTTAAATGCTTAGTAGTTGAAATACATATCAAATGTTTCGTTCATCAACCAAATCTGAAAGAATGTATTATTTAAGCTAAGGATGTATGTTACAGGTACATACCTAGTTTAAACATTCTTGCTTTAGTGAACCTTTATATAATCTGTTAATTGAAATACTTTAAATTATAATTATAAAGATATAATTATATCTTTTTGTTTCATGAAGTTTCACTGATAGCCCTCAGTTAGAGTATATTGTATTTTTATTCTTCTAGTGTTTGCTCACTCTTTACAGACACTGCTCTATATAAAAAATATGAATTCAGTACATTCTTTAAAAGACATACACAATTATTTTACATGCATTTCATTGACTTTTTAGTAATGGTTGTTACCTTCCAATTGCTAAGTCTGGTCAGAACCTTAATTAGAGTTGAATAGTTCCACAGTAAACACATACTTTAAAAATGAGAAACAAAAGTACGAGGTAGGGTCATTAGTATTGTCATACGTAAACTTTTGTATGTGTGGTGAGTGCACTTCTGAATCCTATCAGTGAGAAAATTATAAGAAAATGCCAGGATTTTGTCATGTAGTACTTGTTCCTTGCTTTTGACCTTTAAATTCTGTAATATTTCTTATTTTAAGCAAAATAACAAATAGAACTTAGAGCACTTCACTTGAAATTCTCATTGCACAAAATGCCTTTCCATTTTCCTACCACCTCTTCTGAGTCTTTTAGGGAAAACAATCATCTTACTAGACATTTTTATATTTTTATGTTTATTACAACTTGCATGACAAGTTACTTGACTCTTCCCCATATTACATTCTTTAGATTCCTTTATTGAAATCCCACTCTATTGTCACACTTTCTTGTTTTTCTACTGTATAGCAATGCATTAGGCACTTCTAAAATTACTGATTAAATGCTAAAACCATCCCAGTAAATCTATAAAAAGGAAGACTTATTAATAGCTATATTCTACAATGCATAACATCGAGTATTTTGCAGGTAAAGGAATACATTTTTCTTTAACTGGACTGTGGCTCGGAAGTAAAATAGAAGATTGGAATGGGTGAATGTAAATTTGTAATGCATGACTCAGGTCTAAGAGTGGATAATTGAGTGATTTATTTTAGCAGAATTTTCTTCTCTTGAATTAGTCTTCTTACCCTCTTTTCCTTTTCTTCTTTTGTTCTTCATTGCTTGCCTTTCTTCCACTTAACCTATTCTTTTTTTGTTTTTCAATGGTGAGGATTTGTTACAGTGGTATACTGTGTAAAGTTTAGTTTTGGGCTTCTGATGAGCCTGTCTCCCCTGCCCCCAGTGGTAAGCATGGTACCCAGTGGATGGCTTTGTATCCCTTATTCCCTTCTTCGTTTATCAGCGCCCAGTGTCTGTTGTTCCCATCCTTGGGCCTGTGTGTGTTCAGTGTTTAGTACCCACTTATGAGTGAGAATAGGCCGTATTCAGTTTTTTGTTTCTGTGATAGTTCACTTAGTATAATGGTTTCCAGCTGGATTCATATTACTGTAAAGGCCATTTTTTCATTCTTTTTTCTGACTTCATAGTTTTCTGTTGTGTATATGTACTACATAGTCTTTATCCAATCCATTTTCTTTTCTTTTTTTTTCTTTTTGGTTGGAATCTCACTCTGTCACCCAGGCTGGAGTGTAGTAGCATGCTCATGGCCATCACAGTCTCGACCTGCTGGGCTCAGGCAATCCTTCTGCTTCAGTTTTCCTAGTGGCTGGAACTACAGGCACGTGCCACCATGCCTGGCTATTATTATTATTATTTTTTGATTTATTGTAGAGATGAAGTCTCGCCAAGTTGCCCAGGCTGCTCTTGAACCTGTGGGCTCAGGGAATCCTCTCACCTCGACCGACCTGCCAAAGTGCTGGGATTATAGGCGTGAGCCACTGCACTCGACCCAGGTCATTTTCTGTGGGCGTTTTGGTTGGTTCCACGATTTTGCTATTGTGAATAGTGCTGCAATGAACATGCAAGTGCAGTTGTCTTTTTGGTAGAGTGATTTATGTTCTATTGGGTATATTCCCAGAAGTGGGATTGCTGAGTTGAATGGTGACTCCATTTTTAGTTCATTGAGAAATCTTCAAACTGCTTTGTATAGGGGTTGAACTAGTTTACATTCCAGCAGTGTAGGAGTGTTTCCTTTCCTCCACTTCCTCATCAGCATTTGTTGTTTTATTGACTATTTAATAATAGCCATTCTGACCAGTATGAGATGGTATCTCATTGTGCTTAATCTATTCCTAACAAACTTTTAAGACTAAGGTTCAATATTTTGCTCTTAATCCTTTATGAATCCTCTCATTTATAGTAATCTTTTCTTTTTCTGAAGGCTTAATACCTTTGCAATAGAGTGCTACACAACTTTCTCACTGCTTCTTGCAGTCATGCCTGGGTTGTTTAGTCAGTCTCACCTTCTTACCCAGGATTTCCACAACTACCCAAACTGTCACTCTATAGAACAGCATAAACTTTCACTTTCTTCATCATACTTATCACTGTGTGAAAATCCCACGCATTTACTTACTATTTGCTTCCATATTCTAGGATGTATGTTTTATGATAGCAGGGACTTTGCCTATCTTGTTAACTACTGTTTTCCCTAGTGCCCAGAAGAGTGTCTAGAATACTTAGGAGCTATACTGAGTGCCTGGCTGGATCCTGGGCACTTAAGGTCTATGACATGGGACCATTTAAAACTGATCTTTGTAAAGTGTGTTAATGGAATTCATGGGCATCCTTAGTGGCAAGAGTGTAATGATGACAATATGAACTAAGTGTGGAATATATTTGTGGTCAGTGGTTTGGTAGTGACCAGTACTGGCAGATTAGAATTTCAACTCTTAGTTGTGCTCCTTAGTTGGCCACAACTAAACACTTGTTGTTCAGTGTATGTGAACAAAGACGTAGTTATTCCCTTTCCAATGGAAGAATTGGATTGATTACGGTGATTCAAGTAGAAATTCATGAGAATTTGGTCTTAGTCATGGTAAAGGAAAATTAAATAGACTTCTCTAAACATCAGGGAACTGAATATATTTCAATATTTTTGTAATGAGTTTTATCAAATGTTTGTTTAGTATCTCACATGTTTCTCCAAAGCTCTTGACAAATGTAGAACTTGATGATGGAGGAAAAAAAATAATTAAACTTCTGGGCATTAATTTGACTATTTTCAAAATTGTTTTAGTTTAACCACAATTTACTGTTCTTGTGAGTAATTTCAGTTATTCAAAATTCCATTCCTTTGGGTGCAAATTGTTTCATAGATAACAATTATTTAAAAAAACACAATTTCTAGTTTTTAGAACAAAACTTTGTCATTTCCAGGGTTATAGCTCTTGGTCATTTTTCTATCATATCTTTTAGTAGAATTATACTTCTTTTTTTCTAAGTATGCACAGATATATTTCTGATGTTTCATTACTTGTGATTCTTACTTGAAAATCTAAAAATTATTGCTTTATTTTAACCTGTTTACCAAATGGATTTTTGAGAATGGGTGTATTTCCAGGTATTAGGATACAGTTTGTATTTATTGTATTTATATTTGTGAAGTGCCTGTTAAAATGTAAAGCCATAGAAGCAGCGTTGAGACAGAAAAGCGATAGCTATAGAACCAGACAATTAGAGACACCCATTGAAATGGTTTCTTTAATCTATTGTCTAGGATATTCCCAGGGTCTCTGTTAGCTCTTAATATTACATGCATTTTTATGGATAGAAGTTTCATGACTTTTCTTCAGACTTTTGAACACACCTGTTACCCTTCCCACCAAAAGTTAAGAAAACTGGCACTAGGATGAAATAAGTAATAGGCACCAATATAGTTGCAGATGGTTAGGCTTCATACAGCTAAGAAGGTAGAACACAGCACCTAGAGAATGGGCTGGCAGTCAGAGGTGACCACCCTTGCCAGAAATGTGGCAAGAACAAGACACTACTAAGGAGTTAGACTAGAGGAGAGAAATCACAAGTTAAATCACAACTTTTAGATTTGGGCATTAGAATATGCCAGATGAACTTCCCGAAGAGTACCATGGACTACAAATTTAGTGTTTCCAGCATGCAAGTGCTATGTTTCCATACTCGTAGCTATAGAGATTAGAGAAGAAAGCTTCATGGGAGAGGAAGAATTAAACAAATCCTTCAAGCATAGGGTTGGACAAGAGAAGCCAAAAAAACTAGTTTCTCTTTTAAATAGGAGTTAAAAATATATAAAAATTCATGTGGATAGATTCTCTATCTGGGACATAAATAGTTTTAGGCGACAGTTTATAGATGGACTAGGTAAACCTATTTATAAATTGGTGATTTCTGAATGATTATTTTATGTTACAAAATAATCACATTTTATTTAATGATAGTTTTTGAATGCATTTTACATGTGACTTTTATTTACATTAATTCACTGTATCTACAGCTTTTCATGGATATTGATAAATTGTTTGGAAGTCTGTCTTGTTTGACTCTATTCTTATGATTTTTTGTGACTTTGTGGTTTGACTAATTCTATAAAATCTTCTGTTGTTTATCCAAGAATTACAAAATGGTATCATCTTTATACGCATCAATCACTAGCACTACTAAAGATCTGGATTCCAGAAAATATAAGGAGAAACTTTACTATTAAGAGGAACATAAACTGAGCCACATACGTGTTAAATTAATCTTCTTGATTTCAGTGTCTTTTGAATTATGACATCTTAAGTAAAGACAAGAACACTTCTCTGTGTGTGGTTGTAACTTTTAATAATGTAACAGATAGAAGAAATCCCATATCATTTTTCCAGGAGAAGTTAGATCATTAAATTATTTATATTATGCAAAAAGTTTTTGTTTATTTTCAAGTCGGAGTCTTACTCTGTCACCCAGGCTCACGGCCACCACAGCCTCAACCTGCCGGTTTCTGGTGATCCTTCTGCCTCATCCTGCCAAGTAGCTGGAACTACAGGTGTACGCCACCATACCCGACTAATTATCTTTTTGATTTATTGTAAAGACGAGGTCTCACCAAGTTGCCCAGGCAGGTCTTGAACCCTAGGCTCAGGCAATCCTCTCACCTCCGCTTCCCAAAGTACTGGGAGTAAAGGCATGAGCCACTGGCTAAAGTTTGTAATTTAACTTTAAGAAATTTTTTTTTGTTTGCTTTTAGAACCTTAATAACATTTAAATTTTAAACAACTGGGAAATAATACTATGAGTATTATATATACTATTAAATGCCCATTTTTCTATGAACTTTTCATGTTTTAACTCATTTAGTCTTTGCACCAGCCCTATAAGATAGATGATATTATTACTCCTAATTTACAGATGAGAAAATTGAGTTAGGAGACATGAAGGCACTTGCCCTCAGGCACACTACTGCCAAGTGTAGGAACGGGAAAATGATCCCAAGTTGTTCAATGACTATACTGTTGATTTCACTGTCATTGCAATTACTTAACTGCAACTAATGCACTATAATTTTGAATCATATTACATGTTTTGTATAATATATGTATTACTATGATAAAGTAGAAGAATATTTTTCTTGAACTCAATTAGTTAACATAAATATTAAATATATAAATATTAAATATATAAATATTTGTGTTTTCTGTTAATTTTTTGCAAAGTTAATAAGAAATGGAGTTTAAGATTTCTTCACTGAACAGTGTAGACTTACTTTAGGAATGGTTAGCTGTTAGAAGTAATTTTAGAATTTTGAGGATGTTATAAAGATAGCTGTTAGACTAAAACATTGGATTCATAGAAATTTTCCCCCTCAAGCATTACTTTGTAAATTTCAGAATACCTTAACTATAGCATACAGCTTTGTTATCCATGCAAAAGAACAAAATGAGAAACTTTCCAAGTTACATGAAAACATGGAAAAGTTATACCAGAGTCTAATGGGATACTACGTCATTGATGTGAAGAAGGTGTCCGTGGAAGACTTTTTTACCGATTTGAATAACTTCAGAACCACATTCATGGTATGGTAAAATTTTTAATTTGTTTTTTAAAAAGCATTTTTATTTATACCACCTTGTCTATTCTACTTTTATTTCAGTATTTTATTCCACTCTTTTTTTTTCTGTACGAAAGCCTACCTTTTCTGATGTTGAAAGTTAGCTTTAAAATTTCAGATTTTAAATCTATTGAAAAATATGTGGTTTGTTCTCTTTTTGGCCTCTCCAACAGTAAGCCGTAATCAGACATTTTGATTGAAAAAGTGACAAATTCTGTAGTTCTTCATAAAGACTACCCTTCTGGCTGATTGCAGAGCACTTTTGTAATAAGCTTTTGGCTATGAATTTGTTTCTTTATACTTAAGATCAATTTGTATTTTTGTGACATAATTTTATCAAATTCCATGCAGTTCTTATGGCTTTTTTTTTCTTTTCTTAATGCATTGTACAGTACGCTACATGCAATTTGCCTTTGAATAGATTTTACATTCGTAGGGTTTCTTTTAGATACTTTAATAGGGAGGTCAGGTCTTTGATGTGGAATCCTTTCATTTAGGCATTAAAAAGATCTTTTGAAAAGTATTAGCTGATTAGATGGGGAGAAGAAAAAAACCACACACATATTAAAGTGAGAAGGCATTGTTACCTCCCTAGGGAAACTGGTGAAACATTCCTACAATGAAAACTGTTATTCTTAATAGATGGGTAAGTCATTTCTGTATTTCAGCAAATGTTTGTGGGGATTAAAAAGTTTTGCAGTGTAAAGAAAAAGAAGGTTGAATTAAAAGAGTTGGTTATTTCTAATCTCAGAAAAACTTTATTGCTGAGTTTATTGGACTTGGTTTTACTTCCTTAGCTATGATTAGATAGCTTTTTAATAAAAACACAGTATTTTAATGTGAAACTGTGTAGAAAATGCACATTAGTTCACCTAGTTCTTGTTTATTTTCTCCACAGATTCTTTGTATTTCTGGTACTTTTTTCACTACCAGAAATAAATTTGGTTAGTAAATATATTTGTGTCACATACTCCACAATATATTATTTTAAGTTTCATAATGTTTTATGAGGCAACTTGACGTAGTGGAAGTAGTAAAGGTTTTGCAATCTGAGACAGCCAGGTTTGCATTCTATACTAGATATGTGGCTGTGAACACATAAAACCTTCCTAAGCCTCAGTTTCCATTTTTGTTTTTTTGTTGTTGTTATTTTTTTAAGGTTGTTAATTCCTTCCTCATCAAAATTTTTTAGTGTTAAATGAGATAATATAAATCAAATGTTTATTTTATCTCCTGACACATGATTGTTGCTCAATAAATTATTATACAGTAAAGGGTTAATTCGGTAGGCTTAGGGAACCCAACCTCTACACATTCTAAAGAAAGGACTGGCTTTTGACTGGCTCCTGAGAGGACACCTGTTCCCTTAGTAATATTCTGCCTGAGCAGGGTCTTTTTATGGACCTGGGACTTTGGTCCAGCCTAGCTAGGTTTGCTAACAGTTTGATTTATGGTGAGCACCTGATTTTGTGCACTAGGGCTCTGGATTGCATTGTGTCGTTTTTGACTTCTTGAGGGACTGGAGATTGAACAGCTCAGATCAGTCACACAGGCAGTCCATGCCTAAGTGATGGACTCCCAGTGAACACCAAGGTCCGGGGAGCCTTCCTGCATGGCAGTACTTTGCACATGACGTCACGTGTTTTGGGATAATGAAGTTCTATCTGTGGGACTCCCTTGAGAGAGGACAGCTAGAAGAACAGACCTGGTTTTTCCTGGACTCTGTTCTGTCATGTGTGCTTTTTTCCTATTGATGTTAATCTGGATGCTCTTGCTGTAATAAACCATGACAGTGAGTATAATGACCTTATTAAGTTCTGTGAGCTTTTCCAGCAAATCATAAAACCTAGGATGTCCTTTAGGACCTCTGACCAATTTTGCATAAAGTATAAAACAGATGTATGAAGTGACAATACCTTTCATATATTGGGTATTTCTATGAAAACTTAGGAGATGTCTTATGTATACATATTTAGGAGAAATGTCCTACATATATTCATCTCAGCCAATCTGCATAGTGATTCTACAGCTTTTCACCGTTACTATCCTTTACGGAAGATGAAGAAGCTGAGGCCCAGAGACATTATGCTAGACACTCTTTAGCATAATGTTCCACTGGCTGAAAATGGTGGAACTGGAGTTTAAGCCCATGCACCCTTTCCCAAGCCGGTACTCCTAACTGTTGTGTCATGCTTTGCCTCCCATACTCTGTGGTTTGTGTTCCATTTTACAAGTAACAGCACTGGCATCTGGGGATTTTCTTGTGAGACCAAGCCCATATTGTTTGTAAGTGATTAAAGTTGGGATTTGAATCTAGATCTAACTCCAAATCTTCCCAAGATCTAAAAGAATTAGAGGGCTTTGGGCCTTCTGTGGGTGAGCTGGCCTTTTGTTACCAATGGTTGGTCAGAGGCAGAAAAGAATTTGAATGGCAGGCCTCAGGAAGTAGGCAACAGAGTGAAGCGTCTCTGTGTCAGAGTTGCATGGCTCCTGGGAAAAACTGCTTCCACACACATGTTCGTGTACACACAAAGTTAAAATTGCTAGGACTAAGTATGAAAACGTTTCATCTAAATAAAACAAAGAAGACATTTTCTTTAGGATAAAACAGCATACGGAAGACTGGAAGGGAAGTGGTTGTATCAGGTGGTGAGATTTCACACAGGTATTTTATTGTTCTCTTCTATTTTTATTTCTTTTTGGCCAGTATGGTTACAATGCTTGAATTTTAGACAGAACATAGCTTTTAAAAGTCTAGAGTTTTAATATTAGCAAGAACTGTTGACAAATAAATGCCTTGTCAGAGCCTTCTTATCTCCTAGGTTGCACTTCCATATTATTTGACTTCGGAAACTGAGCTAATGTGAATGAATGGATATGGAATATTAGGTCTGCAGCTCTAGATGTAGACATTTAATTTGTCGGAGGTCTGTTCTGGAAAGCAACATTTGATACAGCAGGCAAAATATTTACTATAAACATACTGTTAACATATCTCCATTGTTGTTCATTCACTGGCATTCAGGTACAATCCTGGTCATAGATGAGCAAATTTTAACATGGAATGATGGTCCATTTTTTATTACATGTAGTTAAACCACTGTCCTCACTCTGATTCCCTTCCCCCATGATGGCAGCTTTCCATGGAACATTTTCTCTGGAGTTCAGACCCCTGTACTTCCTGTTTCTTGTGCACACCTGCCATACTTGGCCTGGCTACATTGTTGTACTCACCCTTGTGATCTCTGCTCAGACCTTTTCTCCTCTAGTAAGATCTGTGTCTATCTTATTACCTTTGAGTCTCTAGTGCAATTTATGGCATATAATAGATACATTTGTTCTAACAGTCAATGGGTGACATGCTTTAATAACTAACCGATATCATGTCAACTGTGTCTGGAGCTGTATTCACTCATTTAATCCTTACAGCAGCAACCAGATGTGATATACGTACTGTTGTTATCCCCATTTTTCAGATGATGAACTGAGGCACAGAGAGATCCTGACTTGCCCATCATTATACAGCTAGCAAGTAGCTAAGCTGCCTCCCGGCTGTCTGGCTCCAGAGTCTGCCATATGTGACAGAACTGTGTTAATGTCTATTCAACGTCAAGTTGCTGCAGCTGTTTCGAACAGGCCTAATTGATACCTCCCCCAAAAGTTTTTTTAAAAAAAAAAATGACCATATTTATTTGTAACAATAGTTGAGTTTATAAAAATAATGTATCCAAAAATATGTATAATTTAGAGTTGTCTCAGAATTTAAACTTAAGCATTTAAAGGCTGGCAATTAAAAGTTTTTAACTAAACCTTTGACTAGCTAGGATCTCACAACTAATTTGTATATATATAGCTCTTCAGATTCTTTTTTTCCTTCTGTGAGAACCTTGTTACAATAGCTAAAGAAGAAACATCTGTTCCAGACTGCTGCCTCCAGCCATGTAGACCAAAGAGGAGAAGTTTCAAATCTTGTAGCTACTCTGAGGAACAGCTGTTTATTTTGACAGCAGTTTAACTCACCCCTCTTCTAGTTGAGAATTCTCAACTGGGAATAAATTTTTGTTATTTTTTTTCTTAATCTACTATAAATAATGTGCTGGGAGTGATTCTATTTAGAATTACTATAGCTCTCTAAGAAATAGGGAGTAAGTCTGCACTGAAATTTATTTAGCTTTATTTTTGTTATCATCAACAGAACAAAACCCAAATCACTGCCCCTGACTGTCCTTGGCTGGACCCTGTGCTCAGTGCTCTGCATGGTGTCCCACCTCATCTTCATGATGTCTTTTGAGGTGCAGGAGGTGAAGGAGCTCCTACCTTGCAGAGGTGCTTTCATGGTTGGAGGGCTGAGACCCAAGGGAAGCCTTCTTCGTGGCCTGCACCTTATAAAACTGCAGGCACACTGCTGCTGAAAGAATTTGCAGAAAAAATGAGGATTGGCATTCTTAAGCATGCGTTGATGACTTAGTGGAGAGAATCAGCATAGGCATACTTTGTTTTCTTACTCCTTGGTGAAATAACTTTATATTTACATTGATAGGTTTATGAACAAGAATGTTTTCTGATTTGGTTCTATTTCAAAGCATGAAGTGTCCACTTTTAAAATTAGAAGACTATTAATGTAAAGCCTGATTTCTGGAGTGAGGTGAAGGATAGAGTCAGCAAGTTTCTGTAATAGGTCTTCATTTCCTATAGGATTTGTGTGAAGATAACATTCACTGGAAAAACTAGGTGGAAATATCTGACGTCACACTAAAGGCTGAGTGTTGTGCTTTTTTTTTTTTCCCCGAGTTGGGTTCCCATTCTGTCACCCAGGTTGGAGTGCAGTGGCACAATCACTGTCAACCGCAGCCTCGACCTACTGGGCTTAAGTGGTCTTTTCACCTCAACCTCCTGAGTAACTGGAACTATAGGTATGCACTACTATGCCCTGGCTAATTTTTAAATTTTTTTGTAGAAACCAGGTCTTGCTATGTTGCCTAGGCTGATCTTGAACTCCTGGGCTCAAGCCATCCTCCCACCTCAGCCTGGGATTACAGGAGTGAGCCACCATGCTCAGCCCTGTCCTTTGTGTTTAAACCTAATTTTCCTGTCTAGTTGGTCACTGTGGCCTTGAAGCATAATGTATGTCCTGTTCTTACTTCCCATTCATATGAATTTCTCTCCAGTTATTTTCACTCAGATAACTTGAAATACATGGCTTCTTCCTTAATACTCTCATTTCTTATCCTGGTGATGCTTCTCTCTCTCTAATCATTGAAAGTTCTTTTGTTGTTCTCTTTCTTTATCCAAAACACACCTAGCTCCTTAAGCACTGATACCTTATTGTTTTGCTTAACATCTCATCTTAAAGAAATATTTCCTAATGCTGTCACCTCTTCAAACTCCTTTTTTTCTTGTCTCCTTACAGACAGCCTGTTTCAGAAGAATTTTTCTACCAAATTATACTTATTAAAAATGTGTCATTTTTCTATTTTAATTAGACATGTAACTGCTACATGGACCCTTGTGGGTTTGCAATATAAGATATTTCCACATAGATAAAATTCTTTTTGATTTGCGTAGCTTTTTCTCTGAGCACATGACATTTTCTGTTGGACTCTTAAAGTATTGAAAAAAACCACCAGACATCCTTTTTTTATTAAATAGTTTCCAAGACCCTGAATATCTGGAAAACCCAATTTGTGGTTAGAATTTAAAGGGCAACAAAATATCCCTGCCTTTAAGGGGATGACTATTGCACACACAAAAAGTAGCGCAGCATTATACTGTATTTTTTTATTTTTTGTATATGGGTATACACATAGGTGCCGAACTTTGTGGTTATTTTATTTTCTAGTTTGTAACATCCAGTTTTTTCTTCCCCGAGCTTTAGTTCCCACATATAACGCCCATCTGAATTATGTGATGACAACCAAAGACAGAAATAGTTAGCTCTGATTTCTTCAAGTCTCAAGTCACTGATGAATTCTGCCTGTGAAGTTTTGCTGTTTGCCTCACTCATGGGACAACAGCAGCGGTTGGGCTGCAGCCTTTGGCATCAAAGTTCCAGGGGTTGAGGCCTAACTCTAGATTGTTTGCAATATGACTATAGACAAATTGCTTACCTTCACAGATGATAACAGCAAGTGTTTCTTAGAGATATCGTGTTTTAAAGATCAAATGACATAATGTACCTACTCCCTCAAAACAAGTAAACTATCTGCAAATAGTAGAAGTATAATAATTTTGCATTTGCCATCCTATTATATTAAGATCGGTACTTTAGGTATTTTATCCCTTAAAATTTTAAAATTTTATGCTTCTGTATAGAGTACTGTGAACTGAATAAATAGCTGCTTATTTCTCATATATAACTCTGTCTTTAGATTACTTCTGTTTTGTCAAGGTTACGTTTCATCCAGTTAAAGATTTGTCATTCTATTTGCAGGCTTTAAGTCAGTTTTTGGTTTAGACAATTGAAATCTATGTAGTGAACAAATATAAAATCAATTACAAACTCATTTAATCTTGCTTATCTGTTGATCAAATATAATTTATTATTCTGAATTCTCAGACTGAAGAGGTGCCAAACAAAAATAAAATCATCTACTAGGAGGGTATTTCTATTGTAAAATTTTTTGATAAGGAGGACAGCCAGAAATAAACTCACTTTTCAAATCATTTAAATTGCACAAATTTGATGCTGTCAACTCCAAATACTATTTGTGCTGACTACTATATGGATCAACTAGATGATCAACAGTAGCATCAAAGCACTAAGCATTTCCTATGTGCTCCTGAAATCTTGTAGATTGACTCATTGTATGCTTTTAGAGGAAGGAAAATCGTGTACGATTCCTATGGCTGAGTGTTGAACCAGCTTGTGCAATTATATAAGTAAGGAAGATTCTTCTATCTGTGCTTCTCTTGGTGGGCTTTCAACTTTAAAATTGTATTTGGTGTCTTTTCACGTAAGACATGTCTTCATTATACCTTCGTTATTCTGAGATCATACTTATAGCTGTAATGCTCCAAACCTAGAGAAAAATATATATTATAACTATAGGATTATTTTTCTTATTCTTTTTTAGTATTTGTTTATTTAAAGAATTAGATCTATTTCAGGTGCTGACTATTTTGAGTTTACAACTTTGGAAATAATTTAATTCTAATAGATTCCCCTAATCCTTATTCTTTTCACAATAAAAATAGACCTAGACTAATTGGCTGGTTTTGTTTTCTTTACTGATAAGATTTATTCTTACTAAGCATTGCTCAGTAGGATAATAAATGCATTTAACTGACAGGTTCTGTATGATTAAGTGACTGATAATTTTTATTTCCCTTTTACATTTTAGCATTTTGTTTGTTCACTGAAATAATATAGCAAAAGTTAAAACTGGATTATTCTGATATAATAATAAGAACAGTAGGTTGATAGCAGAGAAAAAAGTCAACTAAATAATACATGATAATAAGATATATTGGTTCATGTGCTTGAAATGGTGACTGTAAACTAGAATAGCACAAACAAAAATGTGTAAAATGTCATGTCCTTTGTAAAGTAAATGCAGTGGTTTCTTCCATATTATTCTCATATATACATAGAGAAAAGGTAGAGCAGAGAGCGCACACTATTAGCTTAAGGCTATTTTTCCATGTTATGTTTTCAACCTAATTAGGTTCACGTTGTAGGGTCTTTTTTGGATGTGGTGATTAGTGGTAGCTCAGAAAAAATGCTGCCTTACCACAAGCCTACCTTTAGCCAAAGGTGGCTGTCATCTTGTGCATAGATAGCGAGCTGGTACATATGTAACCTCATAATTGGCAGAGTAAAAGAGTATTCTTAAAGTATTTCACTTCAGAACACAGGGGGAAGGGAACACTCAATGGAAAATCAAATTATACTCTGGAAAAATCTTAATTATGAACATTTCATGCTTTATTAAAGAAATGTTGAGTTGGTTGAAGTACCTCATGTTTGAAAGTATTGCAACAAACTCACAGCAAAGTGATGAAAGGTCAGTAATGTTATATCTCTGATGAGTTAGTAAGTTACTGTTGTTTTATCTGAGACTGACTTCACAGTAAAGAGCAACTTCAGCTGAAACAGTTTAATCATCAGCACCTGCATATCCTTTGGGACACTCTAGTTTGTTCCTCAAAGCACAGCTTCCCATTTTTCATAAGTTTCACGGTCATCAACTAATAACAACTTGTATTGAATGTTACGATGATGAATTGTTTGTGCCAGAGCATAGTATCTCATGCTCTTCTATTCTCCTTGATAGCATTTTTAATTGTTTTCATAATACTAGAAAAATTAATTTGATTAATTTTACTGTCATTCTAGATTTCTTTCTAAAGCATCTGCCTTGTAATTATTATAAATAGAACTTTCTAAGAATAAACTTATTCCACAAAGTTGTTATAGCTCATTGTTTATTTTTAACACTTGGGAAAATAGTTTTACATTTAGTTACCAAAGAAAGTAATTTTAATGGATAACTGACAAGTAGATCACATACTTTTTATATTCTCCAAGAATTTTGTGATAGTATTAATTTTTAAAAAATCATTTTGTCATCTGTCCCATTATGATAATATGTATAAAAATATAGGAATATATATTAAATATTTTTAAAACATTAAAATATTTCCATTTATGTCTGGAGATGAAGCCATCAGGAGTTTCTAGAAAGCAGTCATTAAGTATGGTGGGTCATTGTCTGTTCTCCAGGTTCAGGGAGCTCCAAGCCAAGCATAGTGGGATACGCTGGACCTCTCCATGGTGTTGACTTTGAGAAAATCAGCCTGTTTCCATGAGGCCTAGTACTCATTCCCCTGGGAAAGCATGGTGATTTAAGTTGAGTTTGTCTAGTTCCATTTTAGAAACTTGAGACAAAAAATTGAATACTTAGGAAAAAGCAAAAATTTTTGAATTTTGTAAATCCTGTGCTAAAGAGATCTCTGGCTTATACAGCTTGTGTATCCATTAATGTTGAAAGAAATATAACTCTGAACAAAAAGACGTTTATAAATTTTTCAACTTTTTTTTCAGATATAAAATCTCTACTAGTTTTCTAAGTCAAAAAATGTTGAAAAATAATTGAGTTGGGTCAATGAAGCTATTTAAATGAGCTAAGACTCAGAAATAGAGATCAAGTACAATAAAAAAGTCAGGATCTTTGGCAGTTTATTTATATTTAATACTATCATTTTATGATTTATTGCAATTTTATAACATAAAATGAGACTGATATATCTGTCAAGTAAAGTCATAATCTGGAATATAGATGATAACTTTTTGGGGGGATAAGGGGAAAATGCAAATTTATATTTAAGATTTTTCTTTTGGAAAAATATAAAAGAAATGTTAATTGCATCATTGTACAGTGTTTTGAGTTAATTTACTAGGAATGTCTAATTTCAAGTGCAAGCAAGCAATGCTTTGCTGGAGAAAGCACAGGAAAGTAAACTCACTTTTTTTTCCAGAATGAAATTTCACAGCACACATCAGATTTAGGAGTATTAAAAACAATGTGCATATGTATGTAAATTAAATCTTCAGAGGTATGGAAGCTAGACTTGAGGTTGGAAACTGTATCTTGCCTTCCACATTTAATTCACTGTTCACTCTAGCTTTCCTGCCAAGTAGTGCAGCCTGTATTGGATGCCACCATTTTACTCCTAATCAACTCAGTGTACCAATGTATTCCAGCAGCTCTGAATAGAAAGCATTTATATTCTCATAGGAACTATGAAAATTGGCACTCCCCCGTATGGTTGATGGCAGCATATATAATTGATATAAGCTAGAAGCGGCTCTTTTTTGAATTGTAGTTGGATAAATGTGTTTGAATCCTTTGATTAATGATATTGTAACAATAATGAAAATTAAAGTTGTTATAGTAATGAAAGAATATTAATATTTCTTAATATTTATATAGGAATACCATTTATATGTGTCAAGTGACAAAGCAAGCCATTTATTGTATTAACTCATTTAATTCTTAAAATATCCCTGCATAGTAGGTACTGTTTTACTCATTTTACAATAAAGGAAACTGAGATATAGTCACACAGCTATTTAGTGCTAGTTATTTAAACTAAACAACGTAACTTCAGATCTCACCCTCTTGCCATTGTACTGTCATTGTAACATGCAGCAATAAGCTCTGACAGATTTATTTTTATAATTTCTAAAAGTGGTGAAATGTCATGACTTCGTTGTATTTTTGAAGACATTCTTCATCTTCACTTCCACAAACTTTTTTTGAGTGCTTGCTCAGTACTGATTTGATATGGCTGTCCGGTCATCTTTAAAAAAAAAAAATTGGGGGTTCTAAAACATGTGTTCACGGTACTGCCCAAAATATATAGTGTATAGGAACTGTCATATTATACAAATGTCTTTAAGAAGTAAGATCTCTGTGTTTAACTTATAAAAGAACACCCTCCTTTTTTTCTTTTTATTTGGAATCTTACTGTGTTGCCCAGACTGGAATGCAATAGCATACTTACGGCTATGCAGCTTTGATCTGCTGGGTTCAGGTAATTCTTCCCCCTCAGGCTTCCAAGTAGCTGGAACTACGGGTGCATGCCATCACACCTAGCTAATTTTATTATAGGGACGAGGTCTCACCAAGTTGTCCAGGCTGATTTCGAACCCCTGGGCTCAGGCAATCCTCTTGCTTCTGCCTCCCAAAGTGCTGGGATTATAAGCATGAGCAACCATGTCCAGCAAAACATAATTTTGAAACCTTTGCTTATCAGAATATGGTTTACTAGGGACTCTTAAAAGATCCGTCTCACCACAATATAATGAACTATTTTAAAACACGTCTGTCTCGTGAGAAAGTTTGGGAAATCTCCAAGGCAAAAGTGATGTAAGAGAAGAAAACAAAGTTGAAACCTGAATCTTGAGCATAGGTAAGCAGAGAGGAAAGCCACGCTTGCCCTGGAGTGTGGACTCAAGGCCACAGCTTGGTGCGGTGTGAGTACACTGAATACAACTTTTACAGCAAGCCTAGGACAAAAGGAAATTAAGCTTACCAGGTTAGAAATGATTCCTCTGCTGGAAGACAGTTGCAATTTAGGTCCTCAGAATTCTCACAAATTAAGCTCAACCAAATAAGAACACATAATCCCAATTGCCAAAAATACAAGGAAACAAGGGATTGTGTGGTGAAATGATCAGGAAAAGAATAAAACAATAGAAAGAGGCCCTCAGGACTCCATATACACTGTAACATCATGTGAAATGTTTCAGGAAATAGATGATGTTTTAAAAAGACAACTCCCAAAAATAACGACATAGTTTTGAAAAAGAATCAGAGTTTGTGGAAATGGAAGTGTGATGGTTGAAATTAAACACTTAATGGTTTAAAGAGCAGGATATGCTCAGCTAAGGGGAAAAATGGTAAATTGCCTAATAGATCTAAATAAGTTGTCTAAAATGCAAGCAAGAATAGTGTGATTAGAATTGTCAAATACTTCTTAAGATACACGGAAAACAGATTAAGAAGGCCCACAACTTGTGTGGTTGAAGTCCCAGAAAAGTAGACTCAACAGAATGAATGAAAGACAATATTCAGAATAATAGCTAAGAATCTTCCAGATCAAGAATCGACAGGAGTACAACCTATACTGAGCCAGATAAGTAAAGTGAAACTCATTTTAAACAAAAACTGCAGAACATCAAAGGCAAAAAACCACAACCAGAGAGAAAAGGTATGACCTCCAAAGCAACAACTTTTGGATATAAATCACTTCTCATCTGCAAAGATGCAAGTCTGAAGAAAGGGAGAGGTCTTCAAGTGATGGGCAAAATAGATGTTCTTCTAATGTGGGGGCACCAGTAAAAGCTCTAGGGTGCAAGGGTAGAAGTATCTATGATTTTTAGATAAACAGAAGCAAAAGTGTGTTTGATCAACATTCTTCTGTTAAAAGATCTACATGGGGATTGCATGCTTTTCCTTAAAGAGCCAGATAGTAAGTATTTCAGATCGCAGCCCATCCAGTCTCTGTGGCAAGAATTCACCTCTAGTGTACCAGTGCAAGTGCAATAAAGCTGTCATTATGCTCTCAGTGGATAACACAGGGACATGTGGGAAAACTATCAGAAATGAGAAAAGTTGTCAGTGGCATATATGAAAATTATATTTGTGTATATTATAAAACATTAGAAATCATAATTTTTAAAGAAGGCACCATTTATACTAGCAAAAGAAAGGTAAAGTATAGAGAGTAAGTCTAAAAGAGATGTCCGAGACTTAGTTGGAGACAAGAACCTTAACAACAAGTCTGTTCTAAACTTTAGATGGAAGAGCAAAGGCCCAAGAATATTAAAGACTTTTCTAAAGAAGAAAAATAAGATGTAAGACATAATAATTAAAACAATTTTATTGTTGTGGACATGGATAAATTGATCAAACAGACTAAAACAGCTGCAAGACAGATCAGTACATATATGGCCACTTGAAATCCAAAAGAGATGACTTTGCAGAGTAATGGAAAAAGAATGAATGAAAAACCAAATTGGGTCCCTACCTCATACCATTCAAACTCATTGATTCCATCAGTGGATAAATGGGCTTTTAAAAGGTAGCTTTTTTACACAATGGAATACTATTTAGACTTAAACAAAAACCAGGAAATTCTGTCATGTGTGACAACATGGATGAACCCAGAGGGCATTGTATTAAGTGAGATAAATCATCCACAGAGAGACATCTGGAATGTTAAAATGACAAACTCATAGAAGGAGAGTAGAATGGTAATTTCATTCTACTTGGGGGATGGGGAGGGAGCAAGTACCAGGCTTTAGCTGGGAAATAACACTCGAAGAGTTTCTTTTGGGAAAAACATAGCTGAAAGAAGTGAGTGGCAGTGCAATTTATATGCCAGTTTACTGAATAGAAAACCAGGTCAAGAATAGGATGGTCCAAAAAAAAAAGTCTTACAGCCAACTATCTTGCTATCTGGCTTACCTCTAACTTTTCTTCCTTGCTTCACATTTAGTATTGAATTAACTAAGAGGCAATTGTATCTAGAATGATGGCATTTTGAACTATTCAGCTTTTCTGTTTGAGGGTAGTTCACTTCTTGACATTTAGAATAAAAGAAAATTTCAAGTTACTATTTGAACTGGGATATTCGTTTTTGACTAAATACCTATTTCTGTGCTATCTATTGGTATTTTTTCAGCTAAAATTCTTCTCCTAATAGTTATAATGTCAGAATAAGATATGTTTTAAATGAGGTAAGCTTTTAAATAAAAATCAATAGTGTATTTTCCATAACACAAAATAGCTTTAAGAACTTCTTCAGACCTTTTTTCTAAAGGGAAACATTGTACAGGTCATGGAAAGTAATTTTGACTTTTTAACGCCCAGTGGAGTACCAAGAGGGTGTGTCAGTTACAACTGATGACAGATGGCCTGTGGAATGCTCACACTGAAATATATTCAATTATTAGATTAGAAATGTATATCAGAAAATGTTATACCTTAATTGGATTCATTAATAATTTATAGGATATATTGTTTACCTCTTATAGGTTCCTTTTCACTTCCCTTAAGCAATAAATAGTTTTGGTTCCTGAACATTTGCTTATCCTTTTCTTTATCACAAGCCCTTTTCTAACCTCATTTCCCTGATAGTTCATACATGTGTACACATGCGTAGCACATATAGACATCCACACTTACCTTTGAACCTATGCTTATTTTCTACTTTTATGATGCCAGCTCCTACCTTCCTGATGTACCTTGATTTTTATAGCAACTTTTGCCTCATAGCTGTCTCTTAATAGGCGTGACCATAAAATGACCATAATATGAAGCAACATGATGGAAAAAGACTAATTGGCTAGCTTTCAAATCTTATAATTTGCTGTTTCTCCCTACTTCTATTAGAATGAAAGAAGAAAATGAGAATGCAAATTCTAATTTGATATTTGGAGAGATGCATGCTACAGCATCTAGTATTGCATCTGATGTTTTATAGCTTGGTAGTAATAATTTGTCTTAATGTATCTCAAGAACTATGAAGAGTTTTAGAGTTTACCTACAAGGAGGCTAACAAGTTGACCTGCCACAGTTTCATGGATATTGGCAGAATATAAGACTGTGGGATCAAACAGAAGTTTATTACTCACAGCAATAGCATTAGTCAGATTAAATCACCTGGCTGGGTTTCGGCTCCCACATTCCCACAAGGCATTGTGAACACCTATATAGCTAGTGGCCTAAGTTTAGAGTTTAAGGAATCCCATTTTTTATAATAGGCAGTAAGGTTGCCCCTGTTTACCATTCTGGAAAGTAACAAATTCATTGGTTTATGAGGGAGACACTACCTCTGTCTTCCAAAACTGTTCATTATGCATGTTGTCTTTGCAAAGATAGTTTGGAACAAAGGTTCTCGGTTAGTGCTTATATCTCAGATGGCTTAGTTTTACACTTTTCTTCTTGAAAACCTCCAGTTTATTTCCAGTACCCTTAAAAGAAAGTCCAGGCCGGGCTCGGTCTCAACCTGTAATCCAAGCACTATTGATGGCTGAGGCAAGTGGATTGCCTGAACCCACGGGTTTGAGACCAGAACGGGCAACTTGACGAGACCTTGTCTCTAAAATAAGTCAAAAATTAGCCAGGTGTGGTAGCACGCACCTGTAGTTCCGGCTACTTGGAAGGCTGAAACTGAAGGATCGCCAGAGCCCAGCAGGTCGACGCTGGGGTAGCTGTGAGTGTGCCGTTGCACTCCAGCCTGGGCAAGGGAGTGAGACTCCAACTCAAAAAAAGAAAGTCCAGCTTCCCTATCTTGTTAGAGGCCCTGACCTGTCAGGCCTCAGCATACCTGCCTGAACCTGTCTTGCTTCTCTGTACTGCCCTTCTTTCTGTCTTCCAGGCCCACCGGCACCTTTGCATGAGCACTTTTCTGTCTTTCTGATTCCTTCCCCAGATCATCACTTGGCTGGCTCCCTGGCCTTCAGAATTCAGCAGTGGCACCTTGTCTAGCCACCTGCTGAACAGTAAGCCCCAAGAATTCTTTCGCCTCACTCTTTTACCTTGTTGCTGCTGCTGTTCCTTGTCTGTCTCTGTCCCTGCCCCACCCTACCACACAGAATGTAAGCTTGTTTCAGCGTGCACTCTCTTGTGCCCCTGCTGTCCGCCTTCCTATGTCTTCCCCCTCGCTGTCCCTTCCCCTTCTCTCCTTCCTCCCCTTCTTCCCCATCTTGACCTCTTCCTTACAGCATGCCATCTCCATAGTCTCAGTATTTATTGAATGAACAAATGGATGCATGAAGAGTTAATATGCCTTCTGTGCTTTTTGTTTCTCCCTTTTTCCTTGTATTTTATTGTTTGGTCAAAAATATTATATGATTTCAAATGAAGAAACAGTACTATCACCAAAGTTTAAAAAAAAAAAAGTGTACTACAGTAAAGAAGAAAAGCCTCCCCTGAAAATAACATAAGCCTCCCACTTGTTATAGTTTAATGACACACTTTTCTATTTAATACCACACTGTTTCTATTTGATACACTCTTTTCTATTCAATGTTTGATAAACTAGCAGTTTGATATCTGTTTAGTTTTACTGGCACTTAATGTAACACCATCCTCTTTGTTGGCACTTAGAAAAATTCATATTTACCTGTGAAAAAATCTCACCAATGCCACATTTCTTGATTTGTATAAAATGTCTAAAATAAGAAACTAAATAACTAATTGCATATTTATTGAGATATTCTTGTGATTAGCATGTCGATCAATTTTGATCCATAGCCAGAAGACGTGGCTCAAAATGCATATATATGTATTTTGCGGGGAGGGGAGTGGTCAGGGTCTGTTGCCTAGGCTAGAATGCAGTGGCACAATCTTCATTCACTGTAACCTCAAGCTCCTGGGCTCAAGTGATCCTGCCTCAGTCTCCGGAGTAATTAGTACTACAGCACATGCCACCACACCTGGCTAATTTAAAAAAAAAAAAATTATAGAGACAGTATCTTGCTATATTGCCCAGGCTGATTTTGAACTCCTGGCCTCAAGCAATCTTCCCATCTCAGTTTCCCAAAGTGCTGGGATTACTACAGGCATGAGCCATAGTTTCTGACTCCCTTCTCTCTTTTACTTAGCTAATTCAGCTAAGATGCAGGTGTTTTAACATTACAGTTGTATTTATAGATATTATACAGAATATAGATGCACTGTATTATTTTTACAATAAAGATATGTGCATACCTTTTAAAAGACTGTGTTACTAACATGAGAACTAAAAGTTTCCCAGTTGTGCTTGTACCTTGAGTATAATGTCGGGTTGGTAATTTCAATTTTTTTGTTTTAATCACTGTGGTTAAAATTGATCATTTTCTCCCTCCTCCAACTTTTTTGTAATAGCAAGCAAGAAAGGAGAACATTAAAAAAAGAGAAGCAGAGGAAAAAGAAAAACGTGCCAGAATAGCTAAAGAATTAGCAGAGAAAGAAAGACTTGAACGCCAGCAAAAGAAAAAACGCTTATTAGAAATGAAGACTGGTGAGTACTCTCAAATTTGCTGCTTATTCTATGTATAATTAAGATTTATACTGGTGACTTTATTAGCATATTGATGCTCTTGGTGATCACTTGTTTCTGTAACTAAGCCATAAAAGAGTTCTCTTTTTATGAGCTATTACCTACCCCTTTCATTTACTAACTGAGTGGGATCTTCCTTCCAATGTTTGTTACAGGTGATCTGGCCCTCTGGAGCACTTTTTGGTTGCGGTAGATTCACATTTCTTTGATTATTATTTTGATAACCAATCTGTAATAATGTGCGTTAATTAACAGATTAGCAACGAGAAACACTGTGGGAAGTTCTGTAGGACCTGGTTTCTTCAAAAAAATACTCAAGGGAGGTAAAAATGTAATGGCAGAGAAACATTGATTAAAACAGTCTAAAGAGACCAATTGCAGTATATGGAATTTATGTCTATTCCAATGTCAACAGTAACTGTAGAAAAAGGGGTCCAAAAAATTTGGATGCTTTTTTTCTCTTGTAGACATGACAACATTGTTGTCAATGTTTCAGAGTATCTTTTAGAGACTCATGCTGAAATTTTCCAGAAACATATGTATATATATTTTCAAAAGCTAAAAGATACCACTAAGTTAGAAGCAAAAGAATTAAGTAAAATGTAGGTACATTTTTGCTCCCTGAAAATTCTGGCTTTTCTGCCTCCAAGCCACTAAGGATTGTACAAGGCTTTAATTAAAATCCATCATCTTCATTGCTAAACCACCATAGTTTACAATTCAGGGCTGCAAATTCACATAGGGTTTCCTCAGGGAGAGAGAAAGATGCCTGCTTTACCTTCTTTACTTTCACTTTTACGGGCATATTTTATGTTTAATAAAGCAAAATGAGTGCCTTAATGTATTGTACTTATTTCTTCCAGGGAAGAAAAATCATCTAAGCACAGTTTCTTATTTGTGTTTGAAATTCAGGGACTAGTCTCAGAAATAACTTAAAGTGTTAGCAGAAAAGGAGATCAGAAAGGTTTAGTGTTGATTTTAAAAATATGATTCTGGAGATAATTTTAAACTGATGTATTACTGTCTAATTTACAGAACATTCTGGCATTTGAACATAAGCTCCTTTAGTGTTGGCTAGAGTCATCTAGATGAGTTACTAGATGGCGGATTGACTGTTTGTTTGTGGTTTTTGCTTGAGGCTGGATCACACAGAGCCTTTCAGGAATTTTCCATTACATTGGTTTGAAACCTAATTGGACACAAAAATGTTATTTTATTTTTTGAGTTGGAGTCTCACTCTGTCGCCCAGGCTGGAATGCAGTGGCATGCTCACGGCCACCCAGCCTCAACTTGCTGGGTTCAATAGCTGGAACCACAGGTGTGTACCACCATGTCTGGCTAATTTTTTGATATATGGTAGAGATGAGGTCTCACCACGTTGCCCAGTCTGGTCTCAAGCCCCTGGACTCAGGCAATCCTCTCACCTCCACCTCCCAAAGTGCTGGGATTACAGGCATGAACCACTGTACCCGGCAGACATAAAAATTTTAATAGAACTTCCAATGTAATCTCAGTGATGTTTTGATTTAAATTTATATTTTTCCTGAAGGAAAGTTTGTTTTTAAGCATGAGTTTATTTTATTTTTCAAATTTAAAAATAATATTTTTGGATTACAGAAAGCTTTTAATAAAGTATTATATCAAAAGATCATGATCTAGAGAATCACTGTTAATGTTTTGGTACGTTGTTCTTTCAGTTTTAAAATGTTCTGCTTTTTAACAGTAGCTATAATCCTAGTAAATATGCAACTTAGTGTCTTGCTTTATCTTGGTGAACTTTCTGAATGTTTCATGAGTCATTCATAATTTGTAACTCTTAATTTAATATCTAGGTCATTGAACACACTGGATATGCCATATCTAGCTTAATTTGCATTAGTCAATACTGAACTTACAGAACAATAGTTATTTCTGACCTTTCAATATAATAAATATTTTTATTCACAAATAGATGGAAAATGTTATACAGAATAGAATAGGATGATATATTTAAGACTTTTGATGCATGTTGCCAAATTGATTTCTAAGAGTATTATTCTAATTTCCCCAACTTTCAAAATTGGATTATGATTGTGCCTTGGTTGAGTATTCTTAATTTTAAGATTTTTGCTAATTTACTAGATTAAAAAGGTATGTTTCATTATCGTAATTTGTATTTCTTTGAGTGCCGCTGAAGTCAGATATTGTGTTAGTGTTTATTGTTTGATTTTTATTTCCTCCATTGTGAATTGTATCACCTTAAACTTTTTCTGATTGATTTATACAAGTTAGTTTATTATGCGTTAGTATTTACCTTTTAAACATGTTTTCCCAATTTGGCTATTTATTTTTATACCTTGAAATATTTAAAGGTGTTTCTTTTTTTTATCTGTAATGTTTTATTTTAATATTTGCCTTTGTGATTTTTTTCTATCACCCTTAATTTAGAAGTAAGTCATCCTTTCAGAAATTATATCAGCTTCAATTTTTTTCTAGTTTTAGTTATTCACAATACAACTCTGCTTCACTTATTTCTAATTATTTTTTAATTATTCCTACATTTTATATATAGGTTTTAATATATTAGGTTTGTTTCTGAATTTTACCAAAACAATTCTAATATTTAGTTATCAATTGTGGTTAATAGTTCGTTTATGTTGTTTTAAGATAGGTAATTTTATGTTTAGGACATTAACTTCTATTCATAATTTTTAAAATAGGTTTGAATTTTTTTATTTTTAAAAATAGGTTTAAGGAAAAATTTGATGGTATCTTTTGTTTATCATAAAGTTCATCTTATCTGACTTATTGGGTTATTTTATGAAATTTTTCTTTGCTATCCCTTTTCAAATTATCATAGGTGAGTCTTAAGTAAATGTAAAATCCTTACCCAGTGGGGTTTCCTAAAGCCTTTCATATGCTGAGGTGCATATGTATCATATATTTTGACATTTTTCAGGAGTGTTCTGCAGAGTATAGCCTGGGTAACATATTAATGATACTAAAGTATATACTTTTAGAATAATATCTGTAAAATAAATATATTATATATGAATATGTCTTGGATGTCATTAAAGTCATTTGACACAAGATGATGAAACAAATCTATGATATAAGAAGCTATATTTGAGATATTTTTTGTCTTTTGAAAACATTCGAAAATTTTGGAAATCAACTTTGTGTTTTTTTAGACTATGCCATTTTATAGAATCTAGATATAATAGCCACAGTTTCATAACATGCAACCATACTATCCTCACCCAAGTAAAAGACCACTTCTAAAACCCCAATAAATGATTATTTTGAATTGTCCTTAATTTTTTTTGAACACAACTTAATTTTAAATGAAGAATAACAAAATATTAGATCTTTTAAAGTAGTTGCTATAGCCAAGTAAGTCATATAAGAATCAAATATATTATTATGCACTTATTTATTGATACCTTTCTCATTTAAAAAAATTTACAAATAGTCATCTTTTTTCTATTAGATACAGAATATGCTTTTTTGTAAAATCATGATTTTCATAACATTTGAAGGCCTTATGAAGTAGAAATTACTGAAATAATTAACACTTTATTACTAAAAATATTCTTTTTTTTTTTCTTTTTCTTTTTCTTTCTTTTTTTTAAAAATTGGAATCTCACCCTGTTGTCCAGGCTGGAGTGCAGTGGCATGCTCATGGCCACTCCAGTATGGACCTCCTGGACTCCAGTGATCCTTCCACCTCAGCCTTCCAATTAGCCAGAACTACAGGCATGCACTACCATGCCTGGCTAATTTTTGATTTGTTGTAGAGACAAGGTCTCGCCAAGTTTCCCAGGCTGGTGTTGAACCCACAGACTTAGGCAGTCCACTCGCTGGCCTCCTAAAGTGCTGGGTTTACAGGCTGAGCCACCGAGCCCAGCCACCAAAAATATTCTTAATAAAATATCACTTTTTTAAACTTCTAAAGGGATACATATAATTTTTTTTTTTTTTTTTTTGAGTTGGAGTCTCACTCTGTCACCCAGACTGGAGTGCAGTGGCCGCTCCCGGCCACCGCAGCCTCAACCTGCTGGGCTCCTGCGATCCTTCCTCCTCAGCCTTCCAGGTAGCTGGAATTACAGGTGTGTGCTACCACGCCCGGCTAATTTTTGATTTATCGACGAGATGAGGTCTCGCCAAGTTGCCCAGGTGGGTCTCAAACCCGCGGGCTCAGGCAATCCACTCACCTCAGCCTCCCAAAGCGCTGGGATTACAGGCTGAGCCACCAAGTCCGGCTACATATAATTTTATACATTCCTGATATTTGAAAATATGATCTTAAATAAAAACATTGTATGACGAAAGTATGTTTTATGGTCTTCTATAAATATTTTATTAGTAAAAAAGTTTAATAGTAGGCCATGTTTTATTACTTATTTTATTAATCAAAAATAATATGCTGAGATTTTTAATATGCTGAGATTATAGTGATAGATATAAATAAATAAGGTCTCTGCTGTAATGAAGTTTAAAATTCGAATGAGTCAATCAGTTAATCAAATATATAAAATAAATTTAGATATTAATTTATAGCAACTAAAAACTAGGGTAATGAGAGGGAGACTGACATAGTGATGGTGATAAAACTTAGTCTTAGAGGACTAAGGAGACTCTTAATATGTATCAAACTTCCTAATTTAAAGTACTGGATAGTAAAAATCCACAGAGCCTTAGATAACCGGCTAATGTTTTTATGCTGCATTATATGTCCTAATGTAGTAGTGTATTTTCAAAGCTTCCTACTGTGAGAATTAGCTAAAAATTTATCAAATTTTTCTTTACCTATTATATTTATTAGTTTTACATATATATGTTAGTATTACATATATATGTATTATATTTTAGCACAAAACACAATTCTGCTCAAATCTTTGTAGAAACTTTCAGGATGGCTCTCCTACTTTTAAAGGAATGTGGAAGGGTGAATTACTGAATTTATACGAGCGTCTTGTGCTACCTCTTCACACCAGGGACTTTATGATTTGGCTTATTTTTGTATGTGAGACACATACCTCTGAAAGATGGAGGAAGAGCAACATCCCCACATAACTCTGCCCTAAGCCCACGGGGAGCTTCCGTCCATATATTTTCATGACTTTAGTATTTCCTCCATGCAAATAAGAACTGTGCTTTTCCACAGATGTACAGGTTCCTATATCGCCACCTGAGGTAGCAGAGTAAATTAAATCCCTGTTCTTCCTTCCCTGTTGTAAATCATTACTTGCCCTTGGCAAGAGAACAGTAAACCATTCTCAAATCTACTATTATTTATTATCACTATCGTTTCAGAATGTGATTTTTGTTAATAGAATGAAAATAAAGGCAAAAATAGTATACTAAATTTATCCAAGTAGAAGAATAAAGTATTAAAAATTCTTTTGCACAGCATAGCCAAGAAAGCATGGAACTGCATCTTACCATGTTAATGTGTTAAAAGGTCATTTTTCTCATTTTTGTTTTCTTTAGAAATGATGAGCCTGAAGGTCTCTGAAATATTCACATATACAGTTTTGGTTACATCTGTTGAGTGTTTTGGTATTACATTAAACAAATAAGCAAATTACATTGTCATGATGTCTTTATTTAATCGACGTGTAAATTTTGAGTAAATGTCTGTGGTTGATATACACGTTGAACTATTTTAATTTTTAATACCTAAAATACTAAACAGTAAATATGAAAACTACTAAGCATAGACAGTAGTATTTATTTATTTAGAGTGCATAACAATTTTTCTGTGTAATCATTTTTAGCAAGACAAGTAATAACAGTGATTTTATGTGATTATGTACAACTTTTTCTAAACTCCATTTCTGTTTCTTAATCATGGAAACAAATAGGACATTTTATAATAGAATTCAAATGTTATGCTTTAAGACTTCCTGAGTATGTAAGCTGATTCACATAATTTTTAAATAGCATGTCAGGATGGCCTTGAAATGGACCTAGTGTTGTGTAATTATGCTTTGTGCAGGAAGTAAATAAGAGCTTATTTAATGGAGCAATAAAAACTGTATGAGCTGTTTCTATATTTTAGTCTTTAGGTTACAATTTGTCTATTATTTATTAGACTTAAATGTTTCATTTGGTGCAACTTCAGTCTATTAAATAAAGAGATAATTAGTTTTTAGAAATCTGTTGTTTACCCACTTGGCCAAAACTGCTCCTTTGTTTTCCATTCCACAATTTAGAATAACTAAGCAATTAGGCCTCCATTTTAGAGGAAATGCATATTACATAAATACTACTTGGAAATGTCTCTGCCAAACTCAACAGATATGCAATTAATGGGTGTACTTGCTTTTATAAGGGCTTTAATGATTACCCTGTTGTCTATAGATATCATACAACTTAGATTACTTTCCATAATTGCACATATTCTAGTTTTGTGCAGTAGTACTTTCAATTTTCCAGTGTTACTGACAATTGATACATATAAATAACCCAATGGTTTTAATACTCTCTTTGTATAAAAGGGTAAAGCAACTTAAATTGCATTGGTGAATGTAGTTCTTTTTTCTTTCTTCCACATTTTATAGAACAGTAATAATAACTATTACTACTTCTGTTAACATTTATTGATCACGTATTGTTTGTCAGGCTCTGCCCACATTTATTATTGCATGTAATACTTATAACAAACTCATGAGACTATTTTTATCAAATAGTTTAATTTGTTTGCACATGATCACAGATTTAGCAAGTCCTGAAGCCAGTATTCAGGCCTTTTTGACTAGAGGTCATAGTTTTAATTTTTGTGCTATTATTCTTTGTCACTGGTGATTTCACTATAGTCCAGGAATCAGGGACCAAAACAATTGTTACTAATTGGTAACTGACATTAGACTATACCTATATAAGGAGGTTGAGAATTATTTTCCCTGGAAATCTTGGGTGAGAGGGACAGCCATGTCTTTGGTAATAAGTGGTTTTAAGCCAGGTGGTCTCTTTCTTTGTGTTTGAAAGTTTGGGGAGGATTGCCAAAACTAAGGATGCTTCCCCACTTTGGTTCAGATTCCATTTTGATTCTTCCTTCTGTTTAAACATTTTTTTATCCCAATGCCAAGGACTAGAGGATAACGACATCGTCCTTTCTCACTTAAAGGAGGGATTCTCAAATTGTCTGAATAGTTCTCAACCCAACAGAGTTGCCAGATCTCAATTCTGGAATGGAAATACGTGCTTGCGTTGTTTGATCCAGAATACAAGTTAAGGAACCTGTACTGTAGTAACTTTAGAAGTGACGCAGACACTTAGTGTGCTTTACTCAAGAACATGTACCCTGAGACACACCCTTCACCTCCGCCAGCCGGGTCATGGAACCATTTTTTTCCCCTGATGGTATTAGGAGACTGAAATTCTATTCGTGAATAGTGTCAAAGGTATCTGGTGGGAAATTTTCCCAAGCGTCTCTCTATTAGCTCTGAAGCTTTTCATTCGTTTGCAGGAGTCTCTGTCACTGGAATAACACAGCTTTAATTATGAAACTCGTTGAGAGTCCAACCTTTGTGTACACAAATTTGTGTCTTCTCTATGTAGATATGCAAGGCTCATACACCATCCTCCATCCCCTCCAACAAGCCCCAGAAAAGAGACATTAGGAGAGAAGGCTCTCAGACCTTTCAAGTACAACTCATCTTGAAACAGTGATTCTCTTTCTTTCCTTTTTTTTTTTTGTTATGTTTTATTTTCTTGAGAGTTATCTGTGTCATCCTTGGCTAAACATCTTTGCAGTACATCCTCCTACTAATTAATTTCATGCTCATCCAATACTTGAAAACCACTTTCAAAAATTTGTATTGCTCTTCTTATGAATTTTATGTATTAGCTATAGTCTAATAAACTCCAATTTTAGTTTTTCTTGGAATTAAAGATTAAATACCATTTTTCATAAACTTTATGTGGGACAAAACAATTTAAATCTTTATAGTGTAGCATGGATTACATCTAAGAATTTTACCAATGAAATCTATATTAACATCATTTCTTCATAGCTTTCCTATTACCAAGTACAGATTCACCCTGTGTATATTCTAGGACATCAGTTCTTTTGATCGTATCATAGTGTGGAGAACCCTATATCTTGGACAATATCTGTTGCATTTATTTATAATTGAGAACTCCATCACAGTGTTGCCTTGTCTTTGTTGTGTCATGTTGAGTCCTCCTTCGCCAACTGTCTTCTCTAATTAGTAATTTCTGCACAATCCGTGTGTCACATAAAGCCTAAGATATTTGGTAACTAGCCCTGTGCAGAAGAACTTTGCTGATTCCTCACAGCAATAATCCATAGACTCGATTCTTTGATTTTTAAGTCACAGAGTAAAAAAACTGTTCTGTTAACTTTTTTCTTATCTTTCTGTAGCCAACCAAAATGACCAGTTTGTGCTGGAAAATAAGGATCAACTAGTAAAAATATTGATAAAGTTAATGATAATTGTTAGGGAAAACTTAATCTTTAAGAAAGTTTCTGGCTGCAGAGAATCGTTTGACTTTTAGATCTATTAATTTTGAAGTGAAAAGTGCAACTGAACTTTTGGATTCTGGCAAGCATTTGGGCAGCTGACTGTTTCAGCGATCAGGCTAGCACAACCATTGTGACTTTTTCCTTTTATCTCAGCTTACAGTCCTCTGTATTTCTATACTATTGTTTGTATATCTTTTGAGATGAAAATATCAATGTGTCAAAGGGTTATAGGTTGAGCCAGGTTTTTATTTCTTTATTAATAGGCTCTCTCTTTTCTCTCTCTATTTTTGGTTATTCTGACATTAAATCCTTAAAGTTGAAGGAAATCCATTCATGGAGGTTGAACTTGGTCATGGAGGTTACTTGAAGTCTAAAATGATTATCTCAAAGAGGGGGAAAAAGAGAACTCAGTAGCATTTGGCTTTTGATAATGTATAAATATGCCCTTGGGCACCCTGGGAAAACTAAGCAAAGAAATTGAATATGTATATATTATTTGTAAATGGTATAAATAGGCATTAGTGTTCAGATGAAATTAGACATTATTTTGTAATAGGATTTTAAAATATTGTTTCCTGAATAGCTTCCTTCCTCAAATATCCAACGTTCTTCAAGGAAATTATAAGCAACATAATATTAACAGGGTTAACATTGGGGCAGCCTTAACACAGGCTAGAATGCCCCAAGGCAGGAAGAATATGACAGACTAGTGTAGTAACAGAAAACAGATGACTGACTGTTTTTAGCACAGGCAATTTTGGGGAGATCATTACCTGACTAGAGTGAATTGTCACCATAGAACTTCCGATAATAATTATCATTAACGGGTAGAAGTGACAGTAATTTCAGTTCAGCATAATCCTTTGAATGTTTATTTTTAAACTATTAGTGCTATTCAGGCAGGAGCAAAGTGGAAAGGTTTTTGTCAATTTATACTGAATCCTAGGTTCCATTACTAGCTTTCAAGAATGTTGTGTAAAGGATCACTGCTTTTGGAAGCTAGATAGAGTCTCTACAGAGTCATTCCTACTCTGATTCTTTGGCAATTAGTTCAGAGGTTCTAAGTGTGTGACAGCCCTTCTTTTTAACTTAACTGCAAAGTAGCCTTCAAGTGTTATAGTAAAGAAGATTGTTTGCTTGGGAAACAAAGGGGATTATTTTAATTCAAAGGCCGAGAACTAAGAAAAAGACAGTCTTTTTGCTGCATTGTATATATTTCAGAAGTGATGATTTTCTTAGTAAAGAAGTGCGATTATGATCTCTGATTTTCAGTGGATGTTCTTAGTACTAATTAGATGGTACTTTCTGCTGGGTTCACATGTGAATAAAAGTACTTTTTAAACCTTTATCCTCTATTATTTATTTGAATGTTTGTATGGAACAGTGATGTTCTTTACTTCTCTCAAAAAGAGCATGGTGCCTTCTGATGGAAGTCACTTGTTATTTTTTGACTGCATGGACTATTTTTATTGGATAAATAATTAAATCTATTAAATATTTTAACAGATTGCTGTGACTCTGTTCATTGTACTTTGTGATTTTTCACTCAGGTAGATGAAAATATCATTTACAATCTTTGAAAATACCTTTCATCCTTGAGAAGAGACCCTAGTTCTGCTCCCTTTCCCTGTAGCTGAAAGCTTTAGAGACCTTTTCCATGGGATACTAAAGGAACTTGGTCCAGGGAAATGTGGGGATTGAATTACACAGTGCTCTGGTTGATTCTACAGTAAGGTGAACAACACTGCAATATGGGAAATGCTGTTTGCCAGCTATGGTTTCTGCTGAGATGGAACATAAACTGTCTTAGTGTTTCACAGAGAGGCATTGTGGGAACTAAAGACCTATTTGTCTCTGCTTGGAGATATTTGAAGAACCCAACAAACTGCTGCACTTATGTGGTGGGGAAGACTGGACGAGAGGTTTGTCTCTCACATCTTCTCCCCAGGAGAAAATTCCCATTTTATGTTTGATATCATCCTCTTTGAAACAGACTGCATTTTTATATAATTAAATACGATATGGTCTCAGTCCTCATTCATCAGCTCTAGAAAGGGAAAGGTAAGAGAAGAGGGAATGTATTCCATAGAGTTTACCATTCTTAGACCCTGAGGAAGGTAAGAAAAAGTTGGCAGAACAGTGTTTTACTTTGAAGTCAAAGGAGAGTCTCTGGATTATGGATCTATGTGAGGAAACAGCAAACTAAACGACAGTAGCTGAGTATTCGGCTTAGCCAGCGGAGGTTTCTGCATGTGGGATGCTTGTCGCCAGCTCCAGTTCGGCATCAGAAATCAAAAGTCTTGACAGTTTGGTGTGTTCCTCCCGGAAATTTATCAGAGGCCTTTTTGAAGTAAAAGTTCATCTCATTTCATTAGTTAGATACTCAATATTCATCTTTAGTAAAGCAGAAGAAAGGAGGAAAATGATATGAAACATTTACTATAGTTTAAATATTTCAAATGATTCTTCAGTTAATGTTTTCATTTGACTTTGAAAAATTTGCTTCTTTCTTTTCTTTTCTTTTTTTTTTTTTTGAGTTGGAGTCTCACTCTGTCTCCCAGACTCGAGTGCAGTGGCCGCTCCTGGCCACCACAACTTCGCCTGCTGGGCTCCGGCGATCCTTCCGCCTCAGCCTTCCAAGTAGCTGGAAGTACAGGTGCGCGCTACCACACCCGGCTAATTTTTGATTTATTGTAGATGAGGTCTTGCCAAGTTGCCCAGGCAGGTCTCGAATCGGTGGGCTCAGGCAATCCACTCACCTCGGTCTCCCAAAGTGTTGGAATTACTGCTTCTTTCTATATGCAGCTCAAAGATACCATTATTTCTCAAGTAATAAATCTTACAAAAATAAAACTCTTTTTTACACAAAACTAGCCATGTTTAAAAAAAACATCTTTTAAAGTGAGTTGTTGTTTCTAAGATAGCATCTTTCCATAGCAGACGTTCAGTGTGCACGTTAAAAATATTTGTGTAACCAGGCGTGGTGGTATGCACCTGTGAGTCCAGCTGCTTGGAAGATGAGGCACAGGATTCGCCTGAGCCGGGCAAGTCAAGGCTGCAGTGGCTGTGAGTGTGCCGCTGCACTCCAGCCTGGGCGACAGAGTGAATCTCTGACTCAAAAAAAATTAAAATAAAAATAAATTTATGGAATTCATGTTTGTGGGACAAAAAATCCTCAGTTGTAACATGTTCTGTTTGCAGACCCACTTAAATTGGCTGAATCCTAGGATAAGACATGACACATGTCAAATTTGTTTTATGTGCTCTTATAGTTTTGATAACAAGTAGGAATTTCATAGTCATGACAGCAAACTCAAGTTTGCAGAGATACAACTATTTCTGTAATGTAGTTTAATTTCTGACTGAGCTACCAGCCTGTGTAATGGTAAACAACTTAGTTTCTCTCTCTCTCTCTCTGTGTGTGTGTGTGTGTGTGTGTGTGTGTGTGTGTGTGTTCCCAGTAATTTCAGAATACAGATGTCATTAATGTTTGAAAAGGCCTGCCATCCTCTCTTCTTTCTTCGATGGATCCCAAGCTTAAATGCCAGCTGGGGCACCTTTCTATGCATACGCTCGCTTTGTGGTGCAGTTGTGTCTGGTCTATAACAGCCACCCTCCTGTTGCTTGTGGTCCAGGTGATGACTAATTTGCTCTTGAATGGTAACGCATAGTTGTGTTAGATTTCTCTTATTTCCTTTCTCAGCTCTCTTATGTTCTTGGAAATATTCTTCACTGGCACATGCACACTTGGTAAACTCTTTTTTTCCTCCAGGGCCCATAGGAAGTGGCTATGCTTGAGCCACAGTGCTCGACTTTGGTGTGGCTTCACAGCCTTCTTGTGCATAGCCGTGCCGCCTGTAAACCTGTCCTGAGTACAGGCCGCACGTGCATGACACACAGGGGAGCTGCCACTCTCAAAAGGTATGCGTGTTGGACGCAAGGTGCTTCCACTCAGGGACTTTGCTTCCTGTAATTTCACAGGAAATTCTACTTCTCGTGTTCCATGTCCTGAAATGAGGTGCAGGGCTCCTCTACTGCATGCAGTCTCACTTCTGGTCTCTCACCCAGTGGGGGCATCTTTTCCCCTCAGAGCCTAAGAATGTGGCCTCATTCTCCGTGGGTAGTTCCCAGACTGGCAATGCTCCTTTTGGCTCCCACACTGAGTGGGAAAGGGAGGATGGGTTGACCTCTGAGCAGTCGTGCAGAAAGTGTATCTTCGTTAGTCCTCTGAAATATGGAATCTTGAATTAGGTGGACACCAAATGAACACAGTGAAATGAAAGGCCAGGGTTTCCGAGTCTGAGAGTCTGATGGCTTTGTAAGTTCAGACACAGAGTTATGGAATTTATGTTCGGGCAGCAGCAAGTAACGTAGCAGGCCCAGAATGATCTCGGGTAGAACTGTGGGAAGTCATGAGGCTAGACTGGAAGTCAGGAGATCGCGCTGTGCTTTGGACTTTTTGCTGTATCCTGTGGATCTACTCCAGAGCGTTAAGCAGGGTAGCTCTTTTCATTTTAGGGCATTTTAGGTTGGGCAGTTCTTTTCATTTGCTTTTAGAGAGCTGACTCTATCCCCCAAATGCAGATGGATTAGAGGGTGTGGGGGATAGAAAGAGTGAGGCCAATTAGGAGGCTTGCAAATGGAGATAGGAAATCAAGGCAGACGGCCTGAAGTAGGGGGTGTGCTAAGAAACAGAAGACAAGGTGGATTTGAAAGGCTCTTGAGAGGGAGAATCATCAGGGCTTTTAGTGGATTGGGTGTAGGAAGACAGAACACTCATGACTGGGGGGAAGCTGTCCAAATAGTCTCAGGACACATTGGCTTTGCTGCTCCATTTAAAACCTTTTTAATCTTGGAGATGTTTTACCTGGATGGGCTTGGCTAAGGGTATGGAGTACAGCATCTGCACAGTACCTGTTAGCTTCTTCCATAGAGAAAAATAAAAACAAATTCCTTGCTCACAAAACTCTTTTGGCAGTTTTTGTAACTAGATTAACCAAGAACCTCTGAAAACAAACCATGTTTAGCCCATGAGGATAACTTGGGGGTGCTGTTTCTTGGAGAATATCAACTGAGGCATATGGTGTAGGTAGAGGAAGGGAGAGAAAGTGTCCAGTGATATCCTTGAAAGAAAACAGGTCCATCCCAGGTCTTCTCCATCTAACACCAGCCAGGTATTCAGTTCCAAGGCTCTGATATTCTCATTATTGGTTTGTATTTGTGTTTATTTTTCTAGCTTATGTGATATTGTTGCAGTCATTTTGTTTTTCTTGAAATACTAATCACACCATATTAGTGGTTCTGAGAGGTATTCTCAAGGCTCCTGTGTGAAATTTGCTGTTGTGGTCATTACATTTCTAACACAGAAATGTATAAAAATGGGCATTGGAATATCTCCTTTATTAATAATTATTACTTTAAGAGTGAAAAAAAGCCCTTTCTATCAGAACTTCGTTCAGTATTTATTTAGCACATATTAGGTCATGGTACTATCCTAGGCACTGGGGATACAACCAAAACTAAAACAAGCAAATATTCCTGCCATTGTGGGCTTACATTCTGGCAGGAAACAGCATTTAAGATAAATACCTAGCATCAGAAGTCTACAGGTTCTGGGCAACTCCTTCAGGTTCCTTCCCACTGTGGGAGCTTTTCTGTCCTCTCAATAAATCCTGCTTTAAAAAGAAAAGAAGTCCACAGGTTCTAAGGAGAATGAAATGAAGTAAGGATGGGAGGATAGGAAGTATGGGAAGCAGTGACATTTTAGGTAGGGCATTTCTTTTCATTTGACAAAATTCTCAACATTGTGGACATTGTTGCTTGCTATTCTCTCTGATTCCAAGTGGTGCCATGAAATGTGGATGCCCCAGCTTGGGGTCGGGTGGCTATATTCCAGGCCCTGCTCCGCCAATGGCTAAGTGTCAGCAGCCAGTTAGCTTCCCAGACCACAATCTTCATCTACACAATAAAATGCCTTCTACTCACAAAATTGAGTCTGTGTTGTGTGAATTAATTTTTAAATGTAAAAAATTTGTTTTATGACATTGTCCTCTATTACAATATCTCTATGATTAGACACTTTTCATTAGACAGTAAATACAAACCTCTCTTTGTGTCCAGTATGTTTTTTGCTTTCCATTTGGTTATAGGACACATTTACTTGAAAGTTACCTGTTTAGAATGTTTGCTCCCAGATTTGGATCAATAAAAGACATGTTTAGAAAAAGTCACTGATATGTGGGGCTCTTAGGGAAATACATCGTATGCAGATGTGTGTATATATAGACACACCTTTTCATTAATGAGTCATCTCTAGTTTGCTATCTATGCTCTTAATTTTCTGAATGGAAGGTGCTCAATATGTATGTAGAATAAAAGCGAAAATGTCACGTTACAGAATTGGTTGACCTTTCTGCAGATTGACAACTTCTCATTTTCTCTGACAAATTTTCAATTCACACTTTAGTCTATTAAGAGCAGAGATCATTAACATACATAAACTAGCAGCCTGATTTAGTTATGATGCATCTTCAATGTATGACATGTTCAGTGTAGTATAACTACTTAGTCTTGTCATGAAAGGTAGAGTAGCCTCCAGTGAACAAGGTTCTGAGATCAATTTAAACTGGATAAAATTTTTATCCATAACAACTGTCATTAGAAATAACTAGCATTTCACTAATTAGCCTGCCATTTACACCCCATAAGCTTCTCACAGATGGTAAATGTTTATAAATACCCACAGATGTGTGCACAGCTGACTCTCAGTTATCCGCAGGAATAGGGGACATAGATAATTTAGATTCACTTACAATACAAACCTCTCATTTTAGCTAGTTTCAATCTTTTTTCTCTTTGGACTTTTTACCACAGCTGTTAATGAAGTAGCAAATTAACTAATCTAATTTCAACTTCTTCTCTTATTGATGCACTTACCCCCTGATGAAAGTACTAATATGTACAAATGTGGTCACAAGATGACTGGTAAGAGGGTGAAAGTGGTAAGCCCATGCATAGATAAATACATTGAGCTATGGAGAATTGTTCATATGTCTGTAACTGTGTGTCTGGTAATAACTTCAATTTGTGAAACCACAGCAAGCCACCTACTTTAAGAATGTTACACCTAAGTTCCCTGGAACAGAAGAAAACATGTTAAATTCAAGAGAAAGGAGAGGACACAATTTTCCTTGGTCCTTTCCAGTATCTGGTCCTGGGCTAATAATGATTTCTTTTCAAATAATTCTTTCTGAAATATAGTCTTAATTTTTCACTGTAATTCAGCCTATCAACTGTCTCATGCTGAATAAAGATAAGGAAATGTAAATATAATAACCTGGAGCACCATGGCGTTACTTTTTTGTCTTATTTCCTTTGGCCTAAAGAGTCTTGGATCTTGGTCTTCTCTTGTAGGTTCTTAACCTAAAGCTTTCATTCATTCTCTATTGAGTACTTATCCCGGCAAATTTAAAGGCAACATTTGGTGGAGCACACACAGCCAGGAGCCATTTAAAGCTAAGAGCCAGGGACCATGTACAGAATGAACTATAAAAGTCAACCCTGGTTTTTTCCTGGTGAACTACAAAGCATGTACTGTGTCTTCCAGACTGAAGCTTTCACAAGTTAATACAAGTTGTTTTCCAGAGTTTCATTACTTAAAGAGCACTTCTTTATTTTGACTTTTTGAAGGAAATTAATCATTCCTACAAAGTTAGAAATATTCCAAAATGTTTAAAGAATATTTATAGTGGGTTAATTGGTGTTCAAAATTAGTGTCAAGAACTTGAATAGTAGAAGGATGTGCCACTGAAGACAGAAATTTTTGCATCGTCTGTTGGATGTCTGTTCCAACAAATTTTAGACAAGTGATACTTTTTTATTGTTGTCTTTCACTGAGGAGGACTTGAAAGTACTAACAGATTATATAAATTCTATTGAATATTCCCCTAATAAGAAAACTGACTGGGAACTCAGTGCTTAGAGATACAGAAACACTTCTATACATATATATGCACACTCAGCACACTTACATTAATCTACAGTTGGACAAAATCACCTGACACAAATCTATTTTTAAAAAAAATGTTGACTATCTCTTGTAATTTATTAAATACTGTCCCGAAAGTGAACACCAAAATGGTTGTGTGGGTGCTTGAAGCATGGTTTCTACTGGATATGTATCGTCTTCACACCAGGATAAAGTCAAAATTTGTAACAGACTGTGTTATGTTGGAGGCATCCATAGGACCTACTATTTCTAGTGAGTGATTGAGTAGGGACTAGGGTGACCAACTCATCCCAGTTGGCCTAAGATTCTCCCAGTTTTAGCTCTGAAAGTCCTGTTTGCCAGGATGGCTGGTTACCCTAGTTGGGACTCAGGAGTAGAGCTTGTGCTGGTGACAAAAACTTTGGATTTCTAAGTACACGAAGCCATGGAATGAATAAATTGCCAGTGAAGAATGTGAGGAATGGCATACGAATGGGCAGGAGAAGAAGAGCCCATAAGGGACCTTGGAAAGGAGTCACTGAAGGTAGTGGGGTAATCAAGGAAGTCTGCTGTCATGAAGTCCAGGGAAGCGAACATTTCAAAGGAGAAGGGGTAGTCATCATTATCAAATGCTGCCAATAGATCATGTCATTACCTGACTGATAATCATCCTGTTGACTTTAGCCCAAAAGAGAAGGTAGAAGATTGATGGATATGAGAGATGAGATTGAGATGTGGATAAGAAAGGGTAGTGACTAGGGGTGTTAGGCCGACCAGGAGGGCAAAGCAAGTGTTTTAATTTGTTTAAATGTAGACTGGAAGAAATGAGAAAGGAGGGGGGAGTTTGGGAGAGAATGATAACAGAGTATGGTTGAAGACAGCAGGAGGAGGTGTGGAGGAGTAAATTTTCTTGGAAAGCAACATGCTCTGCTATTATGATAGGTGGAAAGACGGAGAGGCTGGGCCCAGAGGCAGGTGCATTTGTAGGTTGAATGGTGGGACGCTTGAATTTCATCAAGCGGTTTCCGTTTTCTTTCTGAAATAGGAGAAGGGTGGTTGTCGATTGGGAAGCTTGATGGAAGTGTGGAAGCCTCACAACACACCCTCTCAGGGAGGAGCCTCCTAAGATGGAGTGTTGAATGGCAGTAAGAATCCAGCAACTGCGAGTATGGACTAGCCCTGATTCCCAGTGTTAGTTTTTCACCACGATTAATTACCTCAGCGTCTGGGGTATGGTGCCAAGAAGATGAAATGTTGCATTTATTTATGTTTTACTGGGAGTCTGGAAAAGAGGAAGAATGGAGGAGGGAAGTAACATACTGGCTGGTGAACCATGGCCAAAGTGATGAAACCCAAACTCTAAGGTATTTAGTTAGTCAAGGATATGAAGACAGTGGGGCCAGGGCATGGGGTGGGGGGTAGTTAGTTTCATGGACAGATGACAGGAAAAGAGAGAAGAATGCAGAAAACAGGGGCAAGGAATGTCTGTATGAATTTAAATTATTAGAGTCAAACAGTTCTGGATGGTGACCAGGCTCAGGTCTGGCTGTGGCAGGGGCTAATGAAAAGTAGAACGGAGATGAGGTCAGGGAGCTCAGAGGATCTGCTGCTGGAATCGGTGTTACACAGGATGGTGCCAAAATCAGGCTTGAAGACAAGACGGAGTAAATTGACGGTCTCTTCTGAGTGGGAGCGTAGACTGGAGTATGACTAGGAGACAGTGACCCAGAGGGATGGCTGTAACTGGTTGACTTAAGACTCAAAGGAGAGTGCTTTTCACATGAGGGGAACAAAGCGATAGTCTGACATCACAGCTATGATCAGGTAGAAAGCAGACAACCCCTATTCTCCACCTGTGCCCCTGAGACTTGAGGCACATGAGGAATGAGCAGTGTCCACCAGAAGTGGGTAGCGGAGGTCATCTCTCCAGCTTCCAGGTAGAGCCCATTTTCAATTAAGATAACAAGTGAAGGAAGGGGGTATTTGCTGAAGAAGCTGAGATAGTAGAGAAGTTGTCTGTGCTAATGACGCTAGAGGAGATCAAGAGGGCTGTACCTCCTGGGCAGTGGTCACCAAGAATGACCGTGACGGTGGTTTAGCTGGTCAAGATTTTGACCCAAGTGTGAAAATCACCAGTGGCTAGGTTGTAGGGAGGAGCCGGGAGGCCATTGCAGACTGAACTCATTCTAGTATTTCAGATACTCCTGGTCTCAGGAGGGTGTTTTTCTTGTCTTTCTTTGTGAGGAAGGAGTCTCCTCTGAATGACCCGCCTCTCTTTCATTGTCAAGCTGTGGGAAAGAAGGCACTAGCTCCCAGTGATTCGGAGGAAGCTGCCTTGGGCCCACTTGCTTGAGTCCCCAGCTCTGAAGCTACCAGCTCTTTGTGCCTTAGGGCATTTCCTGCAACACCTTTAAACATAAGTTAACAAAGCTAAGTATCTGAATGGTATTGAACTAGCATGTGACACCTTTGTATCAAGAAAAGTCTACAGTAGAAAGAATTTTACTTTAGAATCAGAAAGATATTTGTTCACATCTCCATTTTGCTGCCTGCCTACTGTAGGGCTTGGGGCACCTGACTTGACCTCCTTGAGCTCCAGGTTTTCTGACTTTAAAAATGTATCTGACAAGAGCTACTTTGCACAAATGGAGTGAAAAATTTAATTTGAAATGTAGATTAAAAAGCTCCACACAGACCCTAGCACACAGGCTTTTTCAGTCACAGTGATAGTTTCAAGTATATCTTATGTAGTTTTTTATTCTTTGTCGCATGTATTCTGTATTTCCTAAATAAGATTGTTCTCTAAGTTTTTTTTTTCCCCCCTTTTATTTTGGGACTTCTGTATTTATTTCATCAGGTTTTTGAAGTTATGGATTCGGGGTGTCTTCCATTGTTCTCATGAGATAATTTTGCACATTTTTAACTCCAGTTTTTTTTTCTCAATTGCTAATGAGTTCATTGAAAGTTCAGTTGTCACCTCTTCATTTTTCTATTACTCGCTTTCTTCTGAGAGTATATCTCAATTCTTTTTCCTTCCCACTTTTTATTCATTCAGATTTGCCTTATTCTTGCTGACTTCCTTTCTTTAAAAACTATGTTGTTGTTATTCTGATTAGGATTTTTAAATTTCTTCGGTTTTTAATACTAATGGGTTGATTTCAGCATCTGATTGCAGAAGGGATGGGAAATAACACTATATTAGGTAGAATAAATATATGTTTCTCCTTTGAAATGGAAAAAAAAGATATTACTTAAAGTACTGTGAACAAAAATTTCATATTAAAAATGAACCAAGAACTTGAATCTGGTAAAATTACTTTTTGCCAGATTGCCAGCAGTGAGATGGGTTTAAAACAATATTTTTAACACCCAAAATGCTAATAATGACTTTACACTGTTTACTGTGATAATCTACAGGATCCTGTGTTTTAAAGTACAAATAAAACTTCAGAAATGGATGTACAAATACAGGTTTCAAAAAATAACCCCCGAAATAGTCATGGGACAGTCATAGCTATGACTCTGCCCTCTTCTGCCTCAGGATTAAGCAGTGTCATAGCTTGGTGCTTTCTTGATTGTAGCATTCACTATACAAGTATTCCCTGATTATGGGTTGAAATGACTCTTAGACTGGGAACAGGGGCTGGGGCCAGTTCAGAGCCTGACACTTAGTGCTTGATGTTTATTTGTAGAATTAAACTATAGGCTCTCTAGTTTTGTAATTCCAACGACTTCTTGAACAAAACAGTTTGAATATTCTGACAGTTCCTAAAAATCAATTCATCTAAAAGCTGACTTGTCATGTTCCACATAAAGCCTGATTTTCATGTTCTCATTTTGGGTTAATGATACCACCATTTTCCCAGTCACCCAGGCTTGACACCTTCACACTATGCCAGCTTTAATCATCGTGAAGTACAGTTTTGATTATTTCACACCTTTCAAAAACATTCTGTGGCAGTTCTTCAGCCTTGAATTCAGGCTCCCGCAGCCTGCCTTCCTGACCTCCCTCCTCCTCCTTCCAGTGCGCACCATATGCTGCTGTCAGAGCATGACTGCTGGCCCCTCTGGGCCTCATGCAGGGTTCCAGGCCCCACTCGCCTGCTCCTCGTGGCCTCGGGCCCATTCATCCCAGCTTCTCCTGAAAGAAAAGTCCTGTGAAGCTACCGACATCATTCCCTAGCTTCTTCCACTCCTTTTTGTTTTTCATTCTTGATGTTGAATTAAGCATTTTCTTTATCTGAAATCATTTCATTCTTTGCTCAAAAACTTCAGGCGAATGAAAGTCATTGAAAATTATTTTTATTTTTAAAGAGAAGATATTATTTTTTTAAATTATTCATTAATAGAAAATATCAAAACAAATCTAAGACATATTCTAATATATCTTCAGTGGGAAGTTAGTATTTGCCACGCTTAAGCTTGTCATGCTTATTTCTCAGAATACAGTGACACTCTTGTGGGTGACAAGTGAAACTTCTACCCAGAATGGTGGTAGCGTACCATGCAATTAACCTTTTCCTCTCTGGGTTAAAGGGTTGAGGGTGTTCACTGTGTGAGAGTCACATCTTGTTAAATGTCATTATCACTTCATATCCACATATATATTTAAATAGATACATTATTTTTTTCCCTGACATTCTGTGCTTTTGCAACTGAAGGCATCTGTTCAGTACCCCAGACCCTACATAACATACAAGACTGACTATGGCAACAATTATTTCATTAATTTTGAAACTGAAAGAACTTTATTTTTAAAAATCCAGAAGACAGTAAATTAGATATCTTTATGAGTTAAACTGACTGTAATGCGAAAATCATTTTCTCATAATAGAATTAAATCATAAGAAATTGAAAACTTAATAATTAATAGCAATACCATATGAGTTGTTACATTATATTTATATTATCATTTTTTCCTGATTGTTTATATGGTTAAAATTGAATTGTAGTTTATTTGTGATATCCAATAATAGATTCTTTTTTAGAGTTGGAGAGTTTGTTAATTTTTTATTTTATAAATACCATTTCTATAATTCTATTTAGTATAAAACATGAACTTATTTAGATTCAATTTGGATACAGTGTAATAAATTACATAGTAATTACGATTTATATATTCTAATGTACCTATAAAATGTTTTTCACTTAAGCTTCGAAAATGTAGCCTTACATTTTGTATAGAGCAACTGAAAGAATGGCCCTGTGGTCTGTACTCATAAGTACATGATGGATGCCACAGATCCAGGCATCTTCAAGATAGGAAAGAGTCAGCCTTGTGTGACAGCAGCCATAACTGTCACAATTCCAATCCATATTTAAGATAGGAAAAAGAGGAAATGTAGTTCTCAGCATATACCCCTTTGATTCCTAGAGATACCTTAGCAGATGTCCACGTATGTCTTACTGGGTAGAAATGCATCACCCCTAGCTTAGCTGAAAGGGAACCTAAGAAGGAGGTTTTGAGGTAAATGCTGTTATCCTCATCATGTGATTTGAGGAGGTACAAATAGATCAGGATGGTTCTTAAGGGGCACACAGCTAGTAAGAGTAAGAGCAAAGATTCAAACCTAGGAGTTTGACTCTTTAACTTTGCTCTAACTGTTCTTGTTTGAGAATGTCCACAAGAAAAAACCTTTGTTCTCTGTAAAATAGTCTGATTTTTCCTTCAAACTTATAACAAGAAATATATTTAATTCAAGTTGCTTAAATAATGAAGAATAGAGGAGAAAACAAATATAAACTATTGAGTATTTTTTTCCCACCAAATTCTATTTCTTATGGTTGAGCCAGTCATTTAATTACAGTATAAAAGAGAACTGTTCTGATTATCATTTTATCAATTAAATCCCAATGGAAGTTGATTCTCTAACTCCTTTGACTCAAATTTTTAATTTCACATTTGGATTAAAACAAGTTCAAAGACTGTGTTTGAAGTTATTCCTGTCTTTTTGCCGTCTTGTTTAAGTAGTATTTTGAGCTTTGTTCTAAATGGTTAAAGACTGAACTAGATTACCAAGAGAAGCCATGTGATCTGTTTCCCAACATCTCTATAACCAAAGCATAGAACAATAATTTATGTGATTGCATCAGGGTACCTGTCTCAAGGTTTTTTTTTTTAAAGATTTGAGTTCAACTATGAGCCTGTGAGTTTGTGTATCTTTGGGGAAACAGCATTTTCTTTCCCTTTACCCACTGCAAATTCCAGGTGTATCTTTACACCACTTGCTACTTCTGAAGTCATATTAAATATGGTGAGTCCAAAGGAAAATATGTTGGTGATGCCAGAAGACCATGAAGAGTGAAGGAGGAACTGTGAAAGCCATGCAAAGTAAACACACCGAGAAATGGTCGACATGAATCCTTTTTTCCTAAAACTTCCATACTGTGTTTTTGCCTTTTACATTACCCTCAGATGGTTTATCACCGTATGCTTTGTAAGAGAGCTCATGCTCTTTCATAATGTTAATAACCAGACAACACAGACGAACGCTGGTTCAGCTCTGTGTGCCAGCACTCCGCTGAGCACTGCACACGATTTGTCTCCTTTAATCCTCTTAGTAACCTTGTGCAGTGGGTGCTGCTCTTCCCATTCTAACATTAAGGAGGGAAGAATGAGGGTTGGGAAGGTCAGGTAATTTGCCATCTGTGGTACAGGTAGCTAATTGGGCCATTAATCCCAGACATGAGATCTCTGCACTCGTGACCTAATCGCCTCATGAAGGCCCAACCTCTTAATACTATCACATTGAAGATTAAGTTCCAACATATTCATCCAGATCATGGCATTTCCTATTGGATGACATTGTTGTTTCTAGGTTAATACAAAGTTTTAAAACAATTGTGGGGCATTCGTCCATATATACGTGTTACTGTTTTGTTCAAGCCCTCAGATAGACCTATGAAATAACCAGCAATCGCTTTTGCAGGTGGGCCCACCACAGATTTGCTCTGAGTTCTGCAGCCCAGCTCCTCCATGTGACCCATGTGATCTGAACTGGCTGTCCTGGGCCTGGACACCTTAGAGATCCTTTTGCCACTTTGCCCTGTCGTCCCTTCCGCCTTTCTGGATCCCATGTTTTGCTTTTTCTGACCATCCCTCCTGTTTTACAAAACACATCTTCTAGTCTTTTTCTAAAAAAGCATGTGTAGACACTTGTATGTTTGAAAAGTATCCATTTTCTGTCCTCATCTTGTTGACAACGTAACCGTTTCTTCACTGGAAATTATTTCTCTCTGGAATTTGGAAACCATGTCTTGCCTGTCTTTTGCAATTCAGTGTTGCTGTCGAGAAATTCAGTCTGGTTCTGATTTCTTGTTATGTACATGAGCTGTTTTGGTTGGTTGGTTTGTTTTCAGCTTTCTAGAACCTTCAGCATCTTTACATCCTTAGTTATATGAAATTTCAGTGTCATACCTTGGCTGAAGAGAATGGAATAAGGGAAAGAGTATTCCTGCCAGATCACTGACTTAGGATTTCTTCTCCTGCCCTTTTGATTTAGGTGGTTACCAAGATGCCACCTCTCCTGATTCAGTCATATGAACTTCCAGAGTGCTGAAAAGTATTTTTTGCAATATGGAAATTACTTCCAAAAATATTGCCCACTGTTTTGTCTGAATTGGAGACCAGCATCTCCAGTAACTTGCAGGAGTTACCTGGAGGTCCCTGCCAGCACCGTCTGCTATCGTGCCCAAAAGGAAACATGCCCAGAATCAATAAGATTTTTTAAGTTTTTTCATATATTCTCCTCCTCCAGTTGGGCCCCAGAAGCCTCAGACGAGTTCTCAGCAACTCCATCTTCTTTCTGTCCCCAGCCCTGTTGATTCTGCTTTAGAAATACCTCATCCTTAACTCTCAGGTCTCCATTTCCCTGACACCAGGCGATTTCTAAAATACCATTTACACATTAAACAAGGTGATATGTCAATTCAGATAGAGAAAGGCTTTGACTGTTGTAGTCTATTTATTTAAGAGTTTTCACAGCAGAAGAGAGGCTATAAATATTTTGAATACAAATCGACTTGTAGTTAGAGAAATTGAATTCTAGGCCACAATAAAAATGACCGATTTTAATTTCTCTAGTTTGTGTTATAATAATGTAAATATGAATCATGTAAACACTTTATTTTACTTCACTTTTTGTTTTTATTCATAACTTTTGCCTTTGTACCTGCTATTTCTTTTGCCAAGAATGCTGTACCCTCCCCAGTCCCTGCCACAGCTAACTTCCACTTGATCTTCACTAGGAAACCTGACATCTCCAGTAATTCATGCACTTTCCTCCCAAGTGAGAATTCATTTCTGTTCTGCCAAGAGAAAGTGTAGTTGACAAAGGAATCACTGGTCAGTTCAGAAGATATTGGGGAGTTTCAGTCAACAAAATTTGACAAATGAGTCAAGGGAAAAGGGAGAAACAAAACTGTGTTGTTTACATCAGTGGGGGAATGTCCTCCCAGCACTTTCCCAGAACCCTGCTCATCTTTGGGTCATTCTCCTGGAGGGTTAGTCCTTCTGACCATTTTCATCATTTTATGACCGTATGGTATCACTGTGGTATCATCAACTTATGTCAGTAGTCGACATAAATTTATTGAACACTTTCATTTTGCTAGGTGTTAAAGTAAATGAAATCTATAACCCCTGTCCCCTATGAGCTCATAGTCTAGTGGTAGAAATAGTCAAGTAAACAATACAATATCGTAAAGCATTTATTGCTATGTTTACTACATGCTTTTAGGACACAGAAGGGCACCCAATTCTGCCCACATGAGTCAGGGAAGCATTCTCAGTTCTCTGTCTTGAAGGAGAAGTAAAAGCTAGCTTGGTGAAGAAAGTGAGACAGATGTTTTGTGCCAAGAACAGCATGTTCAAAGGCATGAAATAGAGAGCGTGAAACTGTTGAAGTTGCTTAGTGAGTCTAAACCTGTCAGCGTCTATCGCCTAAGAACAATGAGATTATCCTACTAAACCATAATATAGTTATCATACTCTGGTGACTTAGCACTGGTACAATATAGTTATCTAATATCCAGTCCATACTCAAATTTCCCAGATTATCCCAATAATGTCATTTGTAACTTTTTCCTGAAGAGGAGCTAATCAGGGACTTTGCTGTATTTCATTGTCACGTCTCTTTAATCTCCTTTAGTCTGGAATAGTTTGCTGGCCTTTTCTCTCTCCTTCCTTCCTCTCTTGATCTTTCACGATACTGATAGGTTTTTAGGTCCTAGGCTAGTTATGTCACAGAATATCCCAGGCTTTGGATTTGTATGATGGTTTACTTGCGTTTAGATTCACGTTAAATATTTTTGTGCAAAGTACTACACAGGTCATGTTATGCGTCACTTCAGGAGGCAGTTGATGTCAGTAGGTCAGTCCCATTATCGATAATATCAAATTTGATTATTTGGGTAAAGTGGTAGCTTCTAAATTTTTCCATGTCCTGTTCCTCCACGGCCTTACACACAATACACACAATGGTTTTTGCAACAATTGATGGTTTCTTCATGATCATTTCGTACTATGTGAGATGTAATATGGTGAGTTTACTATTTTTCTCATATCTTTGACATCTATTGCAGACATTCCTCTGTAAAGAAGAACTTTTCCTTCCCACATTTTTATTACTGTCTTTTAGTATTGGTATGGGTGCATAATCCTTTTTCCCAATGTGTAAGAATCCATTCCCATCATTATTTATTTAATACACAATTGTCCTAAATTTGACCAAGACAGCCCTTTATTCTGTCTTCTCTGTCCTTTCAACATAGCCCTGTTTTTGAGCACTTACTTTCTCGTACAATATGTTTCTGACTCATTTCTTATTCCATGGCTAGAAGTCAGCCATTTCTCTAAGTGATCTAAGTGTTCTGGTTTCTTTTAGTGAGTAATGGTATTTAAAATCCAAGATATGAGGGGTAGATGTGTTCATTGATACCGCAGGATCATTGTTTCTGAACTCTTTTGTTCCACAAAGCTAAGGAAAATATTTTTTTGAAGTCGTGAGCTTATGTTGATATTTGTAAATCCAACTCAATTCTTCATGGTTCTTTCTCTGCCGTTCTTTATTTGTATTTTCTTTCCCACAGTAAGTACCCCCACTGCCAACAGCATCAACATATTTATCCATTGGCTCACTCTTGTATATACACAATAACTTCAGAGCCACTACGTCAGTACCACTACCAGAAACAAATTTATTAAGAAGAAAGTTTACATTTTCTTTGTAGTGTTCTTTTCCTTAAGATATATGTATTAAAGTATTCTTACTTAGGTTCATTTTTTTTCTCCTTTATAATTAATGCTGTTAATATGATAACATGTTCATTTGTTCTGTTTTATTTCAATATTAGAATTTTTAAAAATCTCATACTTGCTTGAAAAAGATTTAAAATTTTAACTTTAGATTTTTAAATGTTTTCTTTTACTTCTTTAAATATTTGATGTTACCTGCTGACTTTTTGGTTTTTTTTGTTTTGTTTTAGAAAAAATATAGTTGAGTTAGAGTATAAATAGCTGGATAGCAACTTATTAAACTGTCTGAAATATTTAATTTATTTGAATTAAAACAGCTATCAGACCACTTTAGAATTAAATTTATATGTAAATTAACAACCTCAAATACTCTATTTCTCACCTACCTCTTTTGATAACACTTACAAGACTTAGTACTCTTCTAAAATTATGAGATAGAACCAGATGGAAAATGGGCTGATACATATTTAGATGTATATATCTGTTTATAAACTGTAAATGAGTATGTTATTTGAAGTCTATGTGTTCACATGTCAGCTGTTCTCTATAAATGGATTATGTCTCAAAAAGGAAAACAAAAACCCAGAGGAAAATAACTTTCTATTATTTTAAACATAGCAGTAAACCAGCCATAGAATTCTTAGAAAATGCCCACAGGTTACCTTTTCTGGAAGGGCAAAAAGTCCATAGGGTTTTCCCCGAACCGGGATTGGGCCAGTAATTCGTCTGAAGCTTTTTCTCTTGCTTTCTTTGGATAATATTTAGCATTATGACTATAAACACCTATTAATATTACAAGCTGAATCTGTTCTTTGTACAGAGATCTGACTCCAGATCCGTAACCTTCATTAATTATACACAGAATGTCAGTTTAAACTAATCATAATGGAATACAGTCCTTTAGATTTCTGAGAGCCCCTTTTGATTTATTTTTTATTACAGAAAATAAGCCTATACATTCTATAAGATTTTGTCATGATTGTTCTGTGTCATCTCAAGTCAGAGGACGATTATCTTCTGATATGGAAAATCAATTGTTAGGAGCATGTTCACAAAAGTTAGCATGGAAATAAAATTTTGTATGATAAGGTTAGATTGCACAATCTCAATAACAACAACAAAAACAGTCCATACCTGGTCGATTTTAGAATAGAGGTTGATGCCTTGAAAATTGCTCATTTCTACTGAAATGTGATTTATGATAACCCAAGACTCAGACATGACTAGACCCACATTCCATTTAAACTTATTATGCCATCGGACTGTAAAAGCAGTGTTCTGAAGTGAATCAATGGAACCTGGTCCTCTTTAGTGGACAGCAACACAGGCACTAATGAGACAGATTTCATTAAAAGATAGTTGATTTATTAGAGAGTTAAAGTCTTGTCTTATTTTGAAATTACTGGCTTAGTCTTGGCATCTGATCTTTTTTTCCCCTACCACCACCGTCACCAGTTTCTGTGTGTGCTCTGACATTGCTATGGTAACCCTGAGGGCTGATGGAATTCCCTGCATCTCTTTTCACAGAGGGTGATGAGACAGGAGTGATGGATAGTCTGCTGGAGGCCTTGCAGTCTGGGGCTGCCTTCCGCGACAGAAGAAAAAGGACACCGAAGCCTAAAGGTGAACACTCTACTTGTTTCGTGTTACTTTCTAAGGAACTATCACAGAGAAGAAGTCTTTTTTTCTTAATTCTTTTAGAGTTATGTGTCAAGAATGCAGTGCTGTGGGCAGCAACTGTTTGGAAGTTTCCTATGTTTGCTTAATCCCTTGCACTGACAAATGTCAGAAAGATGCATTCCAGTTGGCCGATGTCAATAGCACATTTACAAATCAATGCACTGAACCTAGAAAATCCTGATTAGTGTGACAAGTCTCATCTAAAGAACCATATGTACCTTATCCCAGTGGAGTTTACAGTGGCATAATTAAATGGGAAGTAAAAGTCATAACATTACTGCTTCAAGTATTTCAGGGTGTTGAAGCATTACTTTGCTACCAGAAATACTTAACCTTGGTAAAAAGTATGTCTAATACTGTTATACTTCTTGAGATGAACAGACCTTTATATTAAGTTTCTTTTATGTATTTTTTTAACAGATGTTCGGCAAAGTCTCAGCCCAATGTCTCAGAGGCCTGTTCTGAAAGTTTGTAACCATGGTAATAAACCATATTCATAAATTGTACATTCTTTCTATCTAATTTTTATCCCATTGATCTGTGATTTTAGTAGACTGCTTGGAAGTTCTTAAGTTTCAATATAATGAAAATAGTGTACTAAAATTGTGAACTTATTGTATATTTCATCCTTACACTATTGCCTTGAGGTTGTATCTCGGGTTCTTCTTTCAGGTCTTGAGAAAATGTTTTATTATCAACATTATCATCATCATCATCATCATCATCATTATTATTATTATTTTTACTACTACTACTACTACTGCTGCTACTGCCATTATTTGAATGTATCTTCACACATTACTGATCAGTGTTGTCAAAAGTGATGTGCTCTCGTACTACTGTTTTACTGTGTATTAAGATACAGTTTGAAGTGTTGACTCTCTCACCCGCTTTACCACATCTGCCAGTACATTTAGAAATACTTTTATCAGCATTATGGCAAAATCGTAAATATATGTGACCTTCATGTGATATTATTATGGAAGGATATGCTAAAATCACTAAAAAGGTGAATTAACTTAGTCTCTGAATTTGTCTAAGACTGACTCATCTCAAAAATTTCTGCACCCAACCACATGGAACCCTCTTCCTCTGTTCAGGGTGCCCTTTCATGTAAATTGAGTTTTATTTACTTTGATTCTTTTCCCTCCATGTTAAGTGCTTGGGTTCTACATTATAGGTGCTATTTTTTCCATGTGAGATTGTCCCAAAGTATGGCGATAAACTTTGATGACAGTCTCACTCTGTAAATGGAAACAAAATTGACAGATTTCATTCAGGAGTTTTGGGGTACTGATGAGTTATTCTAGAAGTATTAACATGTGACTAAGAGAGAAACTTTTGCCAAGTGTCTATGGAAGACTAAAATAACTATCAGGTAAAAAAGAAAAAGACGTTGCTCTAATGATCTCTTAATAGTTTTGTGGGTCCTTGCTGCCCAATGTAAATTATGTATAGTAGGTGCTTAATAAATGAGAGAAAATATCAAAGTCTGTAGCCGTATTTTAAATAGTTCTTTTTAACTTCTTCTAGTATATTTTTGTTTTTGTTTTAGAAAAGAATTAGAATAAGTCAGGGAAGTTCATTGTGACAAGTAATTCTTCCATTTTGGTTTATGATTTAAAGTCCTTGTGACATAAAATGGCAAAAAGTACATGGTAGAGCTCTTCTGGACCTTAGAGATTATTTTGTTTTGTAGATAAGTAAATGGAAACCTAGAAAGGCTAAGAGCCCAGAACTAGTTAAGTTAGCAGCACAGCTGTGACCACAATATAGTTCTAGTTCCTATTGTATTTCTTTTTTTATTTCTATATATGTACTTCAGTTTTTAAAAATTATTAATAAGACAATCCAGCCCCCATTGTAAGTCATCAAAAAAAGAACTATAGCCAAATGCAATAATTGTGATATGATTATAGTGGCATGTATACTAACCCTATGGCTAAATTAAAATAAGTATTTTAGATATTATACAGGGGAAAATTATTTAAGATAACTTTGTGGACTGGCCTTGGGAAGCCCAGTCTTGTGACTGTAATGTTGGTAAAATGTCTGGGATATAATGACTAAATATAATTATTTATAAATTGTGGTATTTCTGTTTATTATATAAAAGCAAATGAGCATTGCATTTTTATAAAGCTATGTGTAATGACTTAAGTTCTAAGGCTATTGTGATAATTAAGCTAGTAGATTATACAGCAAGCAAAAGGAGATCTATCACAAAGATCAAGTTCTCTGTTTTAATATAAATGTAATGGATTCAAACATTTGTAGAAATTATTTTCTATTGATATTTCGGGTTCTGTTTTCCCTTCACATTTCTAACCAAGCAGAAAGAAATCTAAATGACCAAATTTATCTTTAAGAATTGTGTGTATACAAATAGCTTTATTATGCTAGATATTGAAAAATGCAGGATTTGGTTAAGGAAAATGTCTTCATTGGAAAAGGAAACTGATTATTTTTAGAATGAGATAATATTTTGGAGTTCATTTTTCAATCTTTCTGTTTCTAAAAAAATTACTTTGTTTTCAATGAAAATACTAATTCTACAACTGAACTATGTGATTGAAGTGTAACATTGAATCTATTTTACTTTTTAATCTGCTTCCGTGTGCTTAAATGAAAACTAATGTCTGGTATTTGTATTTTCTACAAGTACGTATTTGCTGATATTGAACTCATAGCTTATTTTTAAAGATTTATCAGATTTTTTACAGTTATTTGAAATTCATTTATATCCTAAGTAAAATAGTAATATAATTATAAGCCAATTGTTTACTGAGTTATTTGACTTACTAAATGCCAAGGACTGTGCTGAATGTCTTATGCATATCATCTTATTTAATCTTCTCAATAATCCTATAATTTTTTTTATCTCCATTTCATAGTTGAAAACAATAAAGGATTAAACAGGCCCAATAGCTTGTGTAAAGTCATGCAATATTTTAATGCCCAGGCCTATCTAATTTCCAGTTCAAGTTTTTAATTTCTTTGCTGTGTGGCACTCTTAGCACAACTTTTTGAATTGGTGTCTCATCCTCTTCCCACATTTACGGTAATGACTCCTTTGTACATTCTTTGTACTTTAGCTAATAAAACCCAACCCTTCAACGGTCTCCAGCCTTTGGTGAGCCTCATCGCTTGTTCCCAGATTTCACCACTAGATAGCACTGTTTCCTAGTCTGAGACTTGGAATGTACGAATAATCTGGAATTAATTATAATTACTTTGTATTCCTTTTAATAAACTCAGTATTAAAACAACTATGTTAATTTTAATAAACTTATGCTCTATTAAAAATATAATAGAATGTTTAGGTTAAAAATATATATCTAAAGCCCAAATTTAAGCTTATCAGCTGTAATTTTAATCTTTTATTGTCTATATAGCTTTCACTCTGTGTATTATCTGTGTCTTTTAAAATCATAGCTATGGTCCCAGCTTTCTTAGATTTACTTTTATATATGCGGAGCATCTTTTCTATCATAATCCAAAAGTCATGGTATAGTATCCTCTGCAACATCAGGACTGAAACGCCCTAGTCCGTTAGTGAACTGATTCAAGCATTCTAACTCCAGTGGGCTTCAGAAGCATCCAAATCTTAGTACTGAGTAATCCAGCCCTTCTGCATGCTCCAGTCCTCTACCCAAAATGCTTGTTCCAAAACGATTACCTGATGTCCTTTGCTTTGTCTGTCAAGGCCTAGGCAGAAATTAAGTATTTACTATTTTCCCTTGATAAGTATTCAGCGAAGCATATGAAGAACTTGTGAGGCACCTGACGATATAGGGATCCCCTCCAAGAATGCACCATTCAGTTGGGAGGAGACCAGTAACACTTCCCCTGCTTTTGGTAAATATCAGGATAGAGGTAACACACAAGGTTTTGGCTGGACCAGGAAGTCAGAAAGAGCAGTCCAGGTTTGTCTTCTCAAAGGACCTGAAATCAAGCTGAGTCCTGAAGGATGAGTGGAAATGATGCCAAAGCCCAAGGAGAGGGTCGAACAGGGCTGCAGAGCAGCAGCATGTGTGAGCTTCTCAGGGGTTCTTTCTGAACCCGTCAGAACCTTGTAGAGCTGTGCACTCCAGCGACACTAAGCCTTCCCATTTACAACACGTACGGTCCTTGAAATGAGTTTACTAGGTGTCTGTACTCCATACCACGTATGAGTTTCATTAGAGTGGAGACAGGCCATCAGAAGGATGTCTGTCCTGTGGAGGACAGTAGCCCCAGTGCTTAGCTGGATGGGTACCTGGCACACGGGTGTTTAGTAAGAACATGTTACATGAACAGACAAGTTTATGTTTGGGCTGTCGTGGAATGACTAATTGAAGAGTAAAATCAAGTCTTTGAATGTCACCCACATAAGTGGAATTTAATTGCCGATTGCTGAAGTCTCAGCTGTGAACAATGAACCCTCTCTTCTCCTCCCTTGATGTCATCTGTCATCAAAAAGAGAGATCTGACCATCTGATCTAAGCTTCCCAAGGTTGGGTCAGATGGGGGGGTAATCTTGGTTGGATAACCCACTCCTTAGAAGTGCAGGGCTACTTATTAAATTTCTTTTCCTTACTTAGTCAAGCAAAATGTAGCAACAGTAAAACACGGACGGCATCTGCTGATGAGTACAGGGCATCATCTCATTTCTTTATTCAACACAGTGTATTCCAAGCCTAAAGATTTTCTGTAGTCCATACAAAACAGTAAAATTTCCTCTTTTAAGTCAAGACCATTACAGCATTTATTAATGCATTATGTAATAAACATCATACTGTGGTGTTTGGGTGTTAGTAAATCAGCTACCCCAGTGGAAAAGAAAGGACCATATTGGAACAAAGTATGTTGAGTGTCTGATGCCAGGCCAAGGAATTGGGACTGTTGAGGTTTCTGAGCATGAAATGACAGGTCTGTGCCGTTTGTATGGAAATAAAGTGACAAATGTAAGTGAGAAGAAAGAACTGAAAGGACTTTGAAACCACCTGTATGCCATTGTGGACGGGCTGCAACGTGTGCAGAAAGAATCCAGGTCAGGATCTCTAGGTTAGGACCTTCAAACAGAATTGCTAATATGGATAAGCAAATGAGTAATCTTGAAGGAAAATCTTCAAAGCAGGAGAATGGCGAGATTGTACCCTGGGAACGGATGAGGTGAGGAGGTGAGGGAGAGATACGAAGAGATGGAGGACAGGAAGAAGGGCACAGCAGTGGGGCCTGTCATGGAGGCTCAACTTGGTTTCCTCATTCTCTTTTTGTAATTACTTGTTTTCTTTATAACCTCTGGTGTGACCCTGAGTGACTGGCAGTCTTCAGAGGACATTAATTCTGCTCTCCTCAGGGACTTCTCTTCCCCGCACTGTTTGCAAACTCTGTAAAGCTTTTATGACAAAGGTTTTTCAATACGAATTGTCAGGCCATACCTCTTGCAGCTCAACTGCAATTTGATTGCATCCTCATTAGATGGTTCTCTTTTTATAAGTAGTACAGTGGGAGTTTTTTTCCAGTTAAATGGATATAGAGTAATCAGAAAGAATTCTATAAACTCTGTGCAATTAAAACCCCTAATGATAAAACTATTTAACTGTGACAAAATAAGATAAAACATAATCAGAAATTTAGGCAAACAAGTATTATACATTTTTAGTGAACATCCATAACCTAAACAAAATCTTGCTATATTATCTTTACACTAAATCAATTCTTAATAGCCTTAATTTGGATTTGATTATTTATTTTTACTCTTCCGCTTATATATGGAGCTTTGAGAGATTTTTATAGAAATAAGATTGTATTGCCTCCAGGCACAGCTGCTCTGCCACTCTAAGATTTGAAGTCAGAACTAAATGTGAAGCTAGTTAGATATCTTTGAATTAAAATATTTCTCTACAAAATACCTCTAAGGGACACACATAAGACAGGCTCAATTGTTGATGTATCACCACCTCACATGCAACCACTCCCTTCCATGCCTCCCATTCCAGTCCACTCAGTTTTGGGTCCCCTTATTTCTTGACCACCCTTTTCCCTAAGCAGCTAGAATTTGTCTTGAGGCAGAATTATGAAATTTCTAAGGTTTTCTTTGACCACTAACTACCTTAAGGCTTCTTTAGAAACAATGAGGACTGCACCAAACCCTCCCTTCTTGTCTAGAGAACCTTATCTATCAAAGTAGTAAATGTTGACAACTACCATTTTCATTTCTTTTAACCATATCCTATTTTAAAGTAGAAAGAGCTTAAGGAATAACATAGTAAAATTCCGTGATTTTCTAAATGTCATTGGCTTATTTTCTTGAGAATATTTTTTGTTCTTTTTCTGATGAACTCGTGCCTGCCAAATAACCTTAGAAAGGGAGCTATTAAAATACTAATTGTTTTTGACACCCCTACACTTGTGCTTTCAAGCAGAATCAAATGCTACCTGTAGCTGTCAAAAGACTTAAATATTTTTAAGGAGATTTTTCTAGACCAAGAATGTAAAACAGTTTGGGTGATTTCACATATTATTTGAACATCACTGTCTTATATTTACTATGTAGTCAAGCAAGAGGCAGAACAGACTCAGCAGGGCTTCTGCCTAGGTAAGGATGCCCTGTGGGTATACGGGAAAGGCTTTTTTCTCTTCTAATTTATAGTCAGGGCAGGACAACCTTTTGGCATAGTCATTATCAAACAGACTCTTAAGCATGAACAGGTTAGAAAAGTCTCAAGTAGTGAGGACTTCAAGTTGTTTTAAAAGGACATTTATGCAAGAAATAGCAAATGCCTTTCATTTAATGAGCATTCACAAATGTATGCTGAAGGCTGGAATAAATTTAATGAAAAGGAGATAAAGAACTATATACTATAAGGAATGTAATGTCCTTGACTTTTCTGAAACAGTTGTTGTGATTAATATGTCTCTTATTCTGCTTGTGTTTTATAGTGGACTATAATTATTATGATCTTTTTAAATCTTTTGCCCATTCTGAATGTCTCCCTTTTGTAGCAGAAGTTCAGAATCTTGTTTTTAAGTTTTGTATTAGGACTTTTTTTTTTCATCCTGGTAAAAGAATCTCTTATCAAATTGCTCCTCCCAAAATCCAGAAGAGGATAAAAAATAGATTTTGTTGTTTGACTACTGATTTATTACAGATTTTCTCTATCTGTATTATAATTTTACATGCAATATATTTAAAAGAAAGCTGTTTCTACTATAATTGTTTGACATTTGAGAACTAAACTTTCATTGACAATGAAAAATATGAAAAACATGGCTAATGGTTGGTAGATCTACAATTTTATTTTATTTTATTTTATTTTTTTTTTTTTTTTGAGTTGGAGTCTCACTCTGTCGCCCAGACTGGAGTGCAGTGGCCGCTCCCGGCCACCGCAGCCTCGCCTGCTGGGCTTCGGCGATCCTTCCGCCTCAGCCTTCCAAGTAGCTGGAACTACAGGTGCGCGCTACCACGCCCAGCTCATTCTGATTTATTGTAGAGATGAGGTCTCGCCAAGTTGCCCAGGCGGGTCTCGAACCCACGGGCTCAGGCAGTCCACTCACCTCAGCCTCCCAAAGATGCAGGATTACGGGTTGAGCTACCGAGCCTGGCTTAGATCTATGATTTTAGTGACAAATAAATTGTTTGGGCTAAAGAGTCATGAAATGGTGCTACAGTAGTGGTTCACTGAACACAGAGGAAAAGACATTCTCTGTGCCTGCGACAGTCATCAGTTTACAGGATCTTCCAGGCAAGAAGGCATGCAAGGCTCATATGGGTTATGCAACTTGGACAGAGAGGAGCCTGAGAGAAGCAGTCTCCCCTGTAGTGATTCAGAAATTCCCAGTTCATCCAAATATGCTTGAAGAGGCTTATTCTGAACCAAAATATGAGTGACCAGGCTCAGGACCCAGCCCCCAAGAAGTCTTGAGAGCTTGTGCCCAGGGTGGTTGAATTGCAGTTTGGTTATATACATTTTAGGGAGGCAGAAGTTACCAATAAAACCATAAACCAATATATGTGAGATTTTTGTTGGTTCAGCCCAGAGAGCCTGGACATTCCCAAGTGGGGCTTGCAGGATATCCATGGATCTAAGAATTTCTTCACTGGCAATTTGTAGTTCCTGTCTAAGGAATTTGGGTCATCAGTAAAAGAAATGTCTTATTGTGGTAAGGAGGCGGAAAAACCAAGCTTGTTGATATGTACATGAAGTCCTATATTGGCAAGCTTTAGAGAGGATTGATAAGTGTCTTATGGTGGTAAGAGAGTCCCCAGGAGATGGCTTTGCAGTGAAACAAAATACTTTGATTACCTTATCTGTTGGGTGATGTTATGCCAAAGTCAGGTTGGAAAACAAACTTGAGAATATAGAATTCAGAAAACCTCGCCTGGGAGTCCTTGTCAGGCACAACTCCCCAAGCCTCTTAGGAATTTGGACAAGAGAAAAAATGGTCAATTTATTCCTCACCTGGAAGCCATCAGTGACACAGATGCCAAGGAAAGAGCAGTCACCCAAATCACTTGTTCAGAAAGGCCAGGTGAGAAAAGGTGGGTGAGCCCCTGAACACAAATGGATTGAGGACTTAGGGGTCCCAACTCAGCTTGGGAAGAGCAGCGTGGGTAGAAATGGAAGCCAGGCAGCCTTGGTTGGAGGAGGGCTGGGGGCTCTTTTTTCTAAAAGCCTGGATATGAAAGAAAGAAAGAAAAAGAAGAGAAATAGCTGGACCTAGTGCCCTTTGTAACTTACCTTGTCCTCCACAGTATGGAGGCTTTTCTGTCTTTGTATTTGTAAGGGAGGGGCTGGGGGGTGGGGGGGATGAGCCTTAGGGAGCAGTAGCATGCATGTGTTCGTGGGGGCGGGGCCAACCCAGACAGTATTAGGCAGGGGTCCTCAAACTATGGCCTGCGGGCCACATGTGGCCACCGAGGACATTTATCTGGCCCACCGGGTGTTTTTGCCACCGCTGCCTGTCCTGCCTAGAAGCCAACTCATCGGCCTGCAGTACGCATATGTGGAATGTGCACTCTCCAACTCCCCTCCTTCTCTCTGTCTCTCAACTCCTCCTCTCAGTCTAGACTAACTGATGCACACTTGCATCACTTGTTACGACTAGCAGTGACAAATATGGAACTGGACATTGACCATCTCATTAACCAACAGCAGGCCCATAGTTCCCATTGAAATACTGGTAAGTTTGTTGATTTAACTTTACTTGTTCTTCATTTTAAATATTGTATATGTTCCCACTTTGTTTTTTCACTTCAAAATAAGATATGTGCAGTGTGCATAGGAATTTGTTCATAGTTTTTTTTTTAAACTATAGTCCGCCCCTCCAACGGTCTGAGGGACAGTGAACTGGCTCCCTGTTTTAAAAGTTTGAGGACCCCTGGTATAAGGGAAAGGAGCTAGAGGAGAGTGGGTGCAGGCAGGGAGTCACGGAGCATTGGGAGCGCTTGCCTGGATGAGTAGTCTCTTCCTGAAATTCATAGTCTCTGGATAGGGAGACAGGCACCATGGGGAGTGACACAGCTGTAGGAAGATACAAAATAATGTCTACATTAATGGCCAGCTGCAAAGGTAAATGATCCCTTTTTCAGGGAGAGTAGGCTGTGAAGTCTTAGGGGAAGAAGAAAAGGAGCCAAGGTGCTTCCAGACCCTGTGAAAGTGATGGGTGATGCCGAATGGCCTAAAGGTCCGAAAAATTAATCTCCGCCTATGGCTCTGGTGCTCTGCTAAGGCAGTAGGCGGGCCTGAGTGTGCTTCAGAGGACCCAAGCAGAGTCCTCACTTTTTGAGAAGATATTTCCTATTTTAAGAATTGTATGAGTTGGACGAGCACAGTGGCTCACACCTATAATCTCAGTACTTTGGGAGGCCTAAGTGAGAGGATCGCCTGAGCCCACAGGTTCGAGGCCAGCCTGGGCAAGTTGGCGAGATATCATCTCTACATATCAAAAAATTAGCTGGGCGTGATGGCACATTCCTGTAGTTCCAGCTACTTGGAAGGCTGAGGCAGAAGGATCTCCTGAGAGCAGGTCGAGGCTGCGGTGGTCGTGAGCGTGCCACTGCACTCCAGCCTGGGCGACAGAGTGAGACTTCAACTCAAAAAAAAAAAAAAAAAGAATTGTATTAGTTATAGGAAGATGATGAAAACTCTTTTGGAGCATCTTTTTTTTTTTTTTTTTGAGTTGGAGTCTCCGATGGACTGCCGCGCCCGGCCACCGCAGCCTCGACCTGCTGGGCTCCAGTGATCCTTCGGCCTCAACCTTCCAAGTAGCGGGAACTACAGGCGTGCGCTACCACGCCCGGCTAATTTTTTGATTTATTGTAGAGATGAAGTCTCGTCAAGTTGCCCAGGTGGGTCTCGAACCCACGGGCTCAGGCAATCCACTCACCTCAGCCTCCCAGAGCACAAGATTACAGGCTGAGCCACCGAGCCCGGCTTTTTGGAGTATCTTATGCCGATATGTGGTTCAGTATTGTGAAGATGTGTTACAACTAGGGATGGCATTATAGCAGGGAAGTGGGGACCCCAGTACAGCTGAACCTCCATGCCTATGCCCACTGCAGTGTGTGTCTGAGATTTTTCCTAGGAAAACAATGCTTGGTAGTAAATTAATTATTTCTAATGTACTGTCGGATTTATATTTTGTTTTATTGACCCTCATTAAAAAACAGTCCTAGTAGACACAGATATGGAAAAAACTACCTTATAAAATCGACATCAGTATCAAAAACAATGCTTTGCAAATGTCTAGCACACAGTAGGTACTTAAAAATAGCAGTAGTTAGCCGGGTTCGGTGGCTTAGCCTGTAATCCCATGCTTTGGGAGACTGAGGTGAGTGGATTGCCTGAGCCCGCGGGTTGGAGACTCGCCTGGGCAACTTAGCGAGACCTCATTTCTACAATAAATCAAAAAAATTAGCTGGGTGTGGTAGCACGTGCCTGTAGTTCCAACTACTTGGAAGGCTGAGGCGGAGGGATCGCCGGAGCCCAGCAGGTTGAGGCTGCAGTGGCTGGGAGTGAACACTACACTCCAGTCTGGGTGACAAAGTGAGACTCCAACTCAAAAAAAAAAAAAATAGCAGTAGTTATTCAATGACTACTTATAAAAGCATAAAAGCATAAAGGTAGCCAGATTTTCAAGTGCTGCTTATAGAAGCCTTGAATGATGTAGCAGAGCAGTTTGACCTTGAATAACAGCTTAGAGTCTGGTTTGGGTTTTGGAGTCAAACACGTATGGGTTTGAATTATTGACTTAATAACAGAGTACAGTAAGTCACCTATATATGCACCTTCAACCAAAGTATAAACGTGCCTTTGTATGTCCAGTCATGTAAAGTTAGTTCATGTGCCTGATGCACATTGTCATGTGCATGCATTCTCTACAAGTGGTTGTGCTTTTGTTTACTTTACAGTACTGTATAGAGTACAGTCATACAGTATCTTTATTTCAAGTTCAGGAGGTCAAGAAATAAGCGGAAAAACAGTGGTGATGTAGCTGGTACTATATAGCCGAGTGTGTTAGTTGGTGCCTAGGCTAACTTTGTTGTACATATGAACAAATTGAGCTTACAAATGCACTCTCAGACCAGAACACATTCGTATGTAAGGGACTTACTGCAACCACAGCAGATATTTACCTTTAAATTTCCTGTTCCTCGACTGTAAAAAAAGGAAATTACACTGTGTGTTTCAAAAGCTATTAGGAAGACTAGCAATACCTAGAAATGAGTAGCTACTCAAAAAGTTCAAAATATGCCAGTTCTTCCTCAGTCTTCCCCTTCACTTTACCTTCTGGATGCATTTATTAACAGAAAGTTACCATAAATTTTTGAACAAAGTGACAGTAGGATGGATACAGTAATTAGGTTGAAATTAATTTTCTTACTCTAAATATCTCCTGGATTTCTTGGGTTTTTTTGGGATTTTTTGTTTTAGGTGGAGTCTCACTCTTGTTGACCAGACCGGAGGGAAGTGTGGCACGCTCACAGCCACCACTGCCTCGACCTGCTGAGTTCAGGTGATCTTTCTGCCTCGGGCTTCCAAGTTGCAGAACTACAGATGCACACCACCATGCCTGGCTAGTTTTTGTGATTTATTATAGAGACAAGGTCTCACCAAATTACTCTGGCTGGTCTCGAACTCCTGGGCTCAGGCAATCCTCTCTCCTTTGCCTCTCAAAGGATTACAAGCTGAGCCACAGCACCCAGCCATCGCCTGAATTTCATGTAAAATGCGTGAAGTGGTATGAACTAGATTGGCAGAAAAAAGGTTGAAACATTATCTTTATTATTCTAAACAAATAGAATAATAAAGACATTTTTGCCTCCTTTTTGCCTTGGGAGTTACCACAAAGCCACCAGAAGAAAAAGTCGCAAAAACACTTTCCAGCTCCCATGAAATCAAGACATCTTTAACCTGAAGCAACAGTGTATAGAGAGACAGAAGGAGTAGAGAGGGCGGTGTAGCCAGGAGAAGGCTAGAATCCAGTTGTACTAGTTTCCTAGGACTACAATAGCAAAGTACCACAATTGGGAAGCTTAAAACAACGGTAGTTTATTCTCTCACAATTCTGGGGCCTAGGATTTGAAAGCGAGCCCTCGGCAAGGTTGGTTCCTCTGCAGAGACTGTCTCAGGCCTCTTTTGAGCTTCCAGTATTGCTGGAGTCTTCAGTGTTCCACAGCTTGTAGCTGGATCACTCCAGCTGTGCCTCAGGCAACATGGCACTCCCCTCATATGTCTCTGTCTTTACATGACCTTCTTATGAAGACACTGGTTCAGGCTCAGCCTCGCCTTGTATGACCCTATCTTTATTACAACTACAAAGACCCTATTTCCAAGAAAGGTAAAATTCACAGGTGCTGGGGTTAGCTGGTACAGCCTGACCAGGATCTTCAAGATCTTATGCCCACTGTCCAGAAAAGTTGAGACTAAGACAGCAGCTGTCACCATAGTGGAAGAGTTTAATGTCACAAAGTGGCTGAGGGATGACGATGGGAGAAATTTCACAAAGTGGCTGAGGGATGACGATGGGATAAATTTCCCAAATCCACCTCCCTGGTAATTCAGAAACTAGAATTTCTCAGGGTAACTTGGTGGGCAGGGGACTAGCAAAAAAGATTGCTGACTGATTGGGGATGAAACCACAGAGGTGTCAAATTGTGTCTGTGCATTTACTTCTTGGGTAGAGTTCACAGTCACTGGTCCCAGTTGGTATCAGCTGGTCTACCAAAATGCAAAGTCTGAAAAATATCTCCAGTGCTCTCTTGGGTATATGTTATCTATGGGAGCAAATGGGGGAATTACAAATTTTATGAACAATGAATGCCAGAAAGGAAATCCTTGGAGATCAAAGCTATACCATTTAGCCTCAAGGAGGTCAGAGTCACAAACAGCCTCTTATCTTCAAGATAAGAAACAAGTTTTTTAATCTTGCAGGCAGCCGGGCCTGGGATATATGAGGAGGGGGGAAAGGTCAAGGAGAAAAGAAAATAAGTATAACAAACATCTTGTGATTTAGCACTTAATAAAATTTGGACCTCCACTGCATTTCTAACCTTGTGACCATTTGTTAATTTTACTAAAGTGGTTTCAGGACTTCCACATATCTTTTGGGTGGAGCACAATTCAACTCATAATATCAGGTGGCCCCAAGGAAAAATGGACAGACCTAGCTCTCACAGAACACTGATGACTCAGAAATTGCAGGTGTCAGAGACCACTGCTAGAGTAAAGCACAGAGCTGGAAATGTGAGGATGGAACAGGAGAAGTTCACCCCCATCTAGGCAGTCTGGCTTCAAAGTCCAGACTCGTAAGCACGATGCTGTCCTCTCAGCTCACTTCCCTTTACTCCTCCAAGAGATAGGAAATTTATTGTCTGGAAAATTGTGCTAGAGACTCTTTAGTGGTAATACAGGGCAAGGTGAGGTGTTCTACTGAAAAGAGGAGTTACGTGAACAGGATAGTCTTCGGGACAACAAAGTGGAAATGAATGGTGACATCCTTCTGACCCCTTGCCACCACTAAGCTCTTGATACTCAGGAATAAGCTTATACTCCGTGCAGATGACAGAATACTTCTCAGAAACTAATGAACAATCTAGAGAAAAGGCCTACAGACACTGGCATTTGGGTCCACTTCTCCCTAAAGTGCTTGCTCACAGCAAGAGTATTACACAGAGAGATCTACTAGTTACTCACTTGCACAAGATTTTTGCTCCTACATGTCAGTCTGAGCCAAAGATTCCTTAGGAGATGGAAAAGATTCATTAGAGGAAAACAATATGGAAAAAAAACAAAAGAAAAACCAAACCCAAAAGAGAAAACGCAGGACAAAATTTTCAAACAAAACATCATAATTAATAATTGCAGAACTATCAAAGATGATTTTAATGATGAAAAGAACAGGATACATACACACATATATAGATGTATACATTAAAATGGATTCAAAAACAAAAAAAATCTTAGAAAAAAAGTTCAGCATTTGGAAAAACATAAAAATAGAGTTTTGGGAGAATGTCTTAGTCTGTTTTGTGTTGCTTTAATAGAATACCATAGATTGTAAAATTTATAAGGAAAAGCAGTTTATTGGCTCACCATGCTGAAGACGAAGTTCAAGGCCAAGGGACTGGCATCTGGTGAAGGCCTTCTTACTGGATCTGCCCATAGTGAGAGGGCAACAGAGAGACAAATGGAGATAAACTTGCCCTTTTGTATGAAACCCAATCCCACAATAATGGCATCAATCCATTAATGAAGGCAGAGCCTTCAGGGTTTAATTACCTTTTAAAGTTCCCAACTCTTAACAAGTTTGGGAAGGGACAAACATCCTAACCATAGCAGAAAAGATTAGAGGAAAATGCAAAACTTACAGATAATCTGAATGACCATGTATACGATTATATTGAAAGGCTTTGAGGCAAGTTTAGAAAGTTAATTATAGGCAGTAAGAAGATAAGCGATTATGAATTTTAGGGAAAAAAAGTGATATCTTCTCATAGCACACTACCATAGTCTGTATGGTATCTTACAGTGATCCCAGCCTGCTGGTATTCACATTTTTACGTAACATAGTCCTGTATGGCATTTTACTTAGTCCTAAAAACACTGTGTAGCCAGACTCCAAGATGATCCTCAGTGATCCCTGCCTTCTAGTATTTACATCTTTGTGTAATTCACTCCCTCCTCAAACATTGTTCCAATTAAATATGGGGGAAATGATGGTATGTCACTAATAGATTAGATTATAAAGGATACTGCAACTTGTGTCGTAAATGCACTGTTGCTTTCTCCCTTGGCCTGGGGGCCACCATGTGGTGAGCAGCCCTTGGGAGAGACTTGAGTTGTGAGGACCTGAGGCTTTCATCCTACAGTTCTGTGAGCTTGTACGTTTATCTGTGTTAAGATACAAGGGGAGCCCAAAAAACCCCAGAATTTATTTTTTAAGAATTGTGTATGCCTAAATGCTTAGACTTAAAACTTCAGTCACTTTTCAGAGTATTCTTCATTTGGTGCAACATACCTATCAAGATGCTTTTTCTACCACTCAAAACAGTTTTCAAATGCGTCCATTTTGATGCCTTTTAGTGCTTCTGCCATTTTTTGTTTCACCTCTTCTACATTGGCAATTATTTCCTGTTGACTGTTTTCATCATGGGAAACAAAAAGTCACTTGAGGTAAGATCAGGTGAATAGGGAGGGTGTGTCATAGGGGTCATGCCTTTTTTGGTCAAAAACTGCTGAATACTCAGTGCAGTGTGGGCAGGTGTGCTCATAAATCACCATCATAAAATGATAAACATTTTGAAAGAAACTCAAAAAAAAAATTCACTGAGGTCAAATATAGCTTCTCACAATACTAGCTAGTACACCGATGCCGGTGGGTTCCTTACCTAGCAGGGAAAGCCTGTACTAAAGAGACCCACTCTCCAAAACATAATTTCTTCTTTTTTTTGGTGGGGGGCTTCTCCCCTTGTATACCAGGTGTCAAAATTTTCTTTAATTAGTTGCCTATTTATTTTTCTTTTAAAATACTTTTATTTTGCTGTACTTTTATTTTGCATGTTTCCTCTTCATTTTCTTTTACCCAATACTGAATGTGAGCCTAAGGAGGCCTTTTCTCTGTTCTAGCCACCAGCTTATCATTTTTCTGTGATCCAAAAACTAAAGTGCTGTTTGACGTGCATTCCTATGAAGTAGCAGGGATGGGCGGAGCCAGTGGGACTGTGTCTCCAGCACAGGATAATAAATGGGCTTTTGCATATAAAATGGCTGTCCTCCCAACCATTTTTTGTGATGGCCAGTGATTTTGAAGCATGTTTCTGAATTATTTTCTTCTCATTATTTTTAATGTGAGAGAAAATAATGATAGAAATGAGCAACAGAGAAAAAAAATCTAGTGTCATTCTCTTTTTTTTCCTTTTTCCTTTTTAGAGAAAAAGTACCCATCAATAGTGCATAAAAACCTGACAGCTAATCTGTATCCACTGCTTCCTTAGTAAGAAAGAGGTGGGGATGAAATAAACATTTTGGAACATTGATGTTAGTTATAATCATTTGCTTTTTTGTACTGTGTGGCTTTTAATTCCACTGATCTTGTGAAAGCCAGAGATGTGGTTGGCACAACTGGAACTGTTTGTAGTTTGGAGGGGAATGGTGGTATGACTGCTTGTTATGCAGTCTAGGTAAGAAAATAAATACTAAATGTTAGTCTACTTTAAAAGGGCCTTTAAATTTATTGAAGCAAACATTGACATGCATTAAGAAAGCTGCAATGTCCCATTGATTCCCAAGTAAATTAGAAATTATTAGTGTTAGCCATGATGCATATTATTGTGATGTGACAGCATTTGGCTGAAACAGTTTTACCATTTATTAGCACTAATATTAGAATAAATGATAATGATCATTAAGTGCTATGTATATGATCATTTAAGTAATTATGCTTGCAATCTCCTTGTATTAGTCAAACCTCTTTGGGTTAATTAGTCAGAGGAGCTGTCTTATCCTGATTTCTAGAGGAATAATGAATACACGAACACTGAAGTATACCAGAGAAAACAACAGAGCAGTATCCCTTTACCCCATATATCAACTTTATTTATCCTCACCTAGCCTATTACTTCAACCTTAAGGTTAAAATAGTCTGACAACTTTTTTATTTTGAAATATGATAATGAAGCCTATTAAATTATATGTGCATACTTATTCCATTAAAGCATTTATGCAGCAGAAAAATGCTAATACGATATGCAAATAAAAATAAAGTCCTCATTTACCAACATATCCACACTGAAAGATGAACCAGTAAATCCTGTTTAGATTTAGCATTCAAAATGTTAAAACATCTTGCTGTATTTTAATTCTGCCAAACCAATAACTCAAAATCTATAGACCTTCAAGGCTGCCGATATAAGGGACAACTAAGATATTTCTGTTATCAGTTCTTTTATTATTCACATATGTTGATGTTTGATAAGCCATGAATAGTTTTATTTCATCCAAAATGCTATGTTAGCACTGGATGAAAAGCAAATTTCATACCTTTTTCTTAGTCTTCCCAAGTCCCAAAGGAGGAAAAAAGATAAAGGAAAGAATCGTTTAAAATTCATTGTGATCTGTCATCGGGCAGCTTCTCAAATGAGAGTAATGATGCTGCTGCTCTATTTTTTAATATGCCGGCAGAAATAAACGAAGGGCATCGTGTATTAAGGGCAATCTGAGACAGGCTTATAGACTGGGGAGTAGCACTGCCCGAGACAACTCCTGGGACCTGCTGCTACCCTTGCAGACTTTGGCAGTAGCATCCTTGCTGCTGAGTCTAAGGTTGGCATCACTTCTTAAACTCTGGTCTCTCGGTTTGCTATGCACTTACTAGAATCTGGGCATTGCCTGTTACTCTTCATTCTGTTAAACGGCCTTCTCTTCATTTATTGATCCTTATTTGTTTTCCTTGCCAAAATGTAAAAAGTCATGATCTGTTCAGGGTGAGAAATAAATGTATTCAGTGATGAGATGAAGTAACGAAAGTTAGTAACTATAGGTATTATGCTGTAGAAATGCAGTTATTTCCTAGAAATTAGCTCTCTGTACCCTACACTTGCATTTTGATAATCAGAAAAAAGATCTTGAGAGTAATTCTTCAAATCTGTGACCAGTTTTTAAATCCTGCAGATACCATCCTCTTTATGGTAGTTTCTGTGCCCATGGGCCCATGCTTATAGATTTTCTAAAGTTTTTTTGTTTTTTGTTTTTATGCCCTTCTTCTAAACATATCTCCAATCCTATCTATAATTTAAAAAATAAAGTTTGTATTTATGCAGTAAGATCTTCTTTATCCTGTTACTATCGTCTTTCAAAGAATGCCAAACACTATTTCTACTTTCAAAAGCAGAAATAAAAGACTATAAATGTATAATTGATTTGCCTCAGTGCAGCCCCCTCTGTTTCACAAAATTTTTTGGCATTATGTATTGCATTGTTCTAGGAATTTTTGTTTTATTTTGCTTAAAATTCCCGTGTACTGTCTAGCTTCTTTCATCATTTTTAATGTAACTTTATATTGAAGAATCACACACGTATGGAAAAGTACACAATTCCCAAGTATTTGGCTTGATGAATATTGGTAAAATGAACTTATCTATGTAACCAGTATCCAGAGCAAGAAACAAAATATTACTAGAAACATAATAGTTCATAACCAGTCATTACTTTATATTCCACACATATCCTGACTCCGAGCATAAATTAACTTTACCATGTCCTCTCCTTAAATAAAATCATACACTTTGTATCCATGTTGTATGAATTTGTAATTCATTTATTCTTTTTTTTTTAAGTTGGAGTCTCACTTCGTTGCCCGGGCTGGAGTACAGTGGCATGCTCATGGCCACCCCAGTATCGACCTGCTGGGCACTGACGATTCTTTCCTCCTCAGCCTTCCAAGTAGCTGAAACTACAGGCGCATGCTACCATACCCAGCTAATTTTTTTTTTATTGTAGAGACAAGGTTTCACCAAGTTACCCAGGCTGGTCTCAAACCAATGGGCTTAGGCAATCCACTCACCTCGGCCTCCCAAAGTGCTGGGATTACAGGCTGAGCCACCAAGCCCGGCCCATTTATTCTTATTGTTGTTGACTAGTCCACTGAATCCATCACAATTGTTGTTGTTGTTTGGTTTTTTGGGGGTTTTTTTGAGTTGGAGTCTCACTCTTGTCGCCCAGGCTGAAGTACAGTGGAACGCTCACAGCCACTGCAGCCTCAACCTGCTGGGCTTAGGTGATCCTTCCACCTTAGCTTTCCAAGTAGCTGGAACTACATTTTTTGTTTGTTAATGGATATTTATGTTGTTTATAGACTTTGGCTATTGCAAATAATTTTGCTAAGAACATGCTTACTAAGCTTGCCTTTTGTTTCTGTCAGGTATATATCTAGGACTATAACTGCTGTTTCATTAGGTATGTACATGTTTTGCTTTAGAAGATATTGTCTGATGGTTTTCTAAAAGAGTCATACCAATTTATAATCCCATCAGCAATTACGAGAGTTTCAGCAATTCTAGTAGGTATCTCACTGTGGTTTTTATTTGCATTATGAGTAACTTGAACATCTTTTCATATGTTTATTGGCTTGTGGATATCCTGTTACATGAAGTGTCTGTTTGAGTCTTTTGCCCATTTTTCTATTAGCTCACCAGCATGTTTCATATTGAGAATAAATAGATTTTGACACAATTTAGAAGTTCGTCATAACACTTATGTCAAACTGCCAGTTAAATGAAAAATTCTTTGTCTGTTGGTTTATTTGAGACACAGTCTTGCTCTGTCACCCAGACTAGGGTGCAGTGGCACAATCATAGCTCATTGTAGCCTCGAACTCCTGGGCTCAAGCAATCCTCCCACCTCCGCCTCCCAGGATGCTGGGATTACAGGCATGAGAGTCACTGTCCAGCCCGTGCTACTTTGTAGGAATATTATATTACACATCATAGTTCTTCTAGTAAGAGACCTTAGTATGACAGCTCTAGTTAACATTATATCTTAAAGAGCAGGCATGTTGTAGACTTTGTTATCTGCTTATTCTGTTCTGGTAATGTCCCCTGTCCACTGTCTTTTCCTCCTTGTTGTCACATGATAGCAATTCAGGGCCTCTCTAGCTGAATATTGACCTTCCAAGAACATTCCCCTAGAAAAGTTATGCCATGGCAAGACTTCAGAAAACTGTTTGTGGAATGAATGAATACACAAGGGGAAAAGTAAACAAATGACTATGCAACTTGTCTTGAAGTTGAGCCTCCCAACTTTGAGTCTGGTGCACATTTCATTATATCCCAATATTGACTGTTAATTAGGTAATGTTTGATATTTCACTGTTATGAAATTGTGTCCTCTACGTGTAGTTCACTAACATAAATCAGGGTGAACACTCAAGGTAGCACACAAAACATCTCTATTTAATTTCATGGCAAATTTGAATGTCTTCTTTATTAGCTACTTTTGAATACAACATCTGTTACCAAAGAAAAACTCCTCCCTGTTAACCCCTTAACACATGATTCTGTTGTGTGATAAGTTAGATCCAGAATTAAGTGGAAACTTAAATGTGTATGTTTTCCTCTGGATGATTAACTTATTTGTGTCATAAAAATCTGTAGTTATCTTCCAAGGGCAAATTTGCAACATAATAAAGTAGTTGAAATGGGGAAGAAGGAGAAGGAGAGGTTATGCTTATTTTTAAAATGTTGATTCTGTGGAAAGAGAAAAAAGACATGTGGTATGTGCCCATAAGCTGATCACTTAACGTATTTCTTCCTCTATAGATACAGTGTTAGACTAAGTCAACAGCTGTTATTCTTTTACATTTAAAACTCCCACTCTCTTTGTTTTTTAGATTGAGCATCCATATTTGCTTAACACTTATGATCAAGAACTAAAATGACATTTCAGCATCTAGTCTGTTTTGATTGCTGCATTTAAACCCAGTGAACTGGCAGTCATTGGCATGCTATCTACCCATTACACGTAAAATGTACAATGAATTTGTTTAGAAAGCAAGGCATTTGAGATTCATAATTTTGGAACCATCTATTATTAGTAGATTTTTTTTTTTTTTTTTTTTTTTTTAGCTGGAGTCTCACTCCATTGCTCCAACTTCAGTACAGTGGCAAGCTCACAGCCATCTCAGCCTTGACCTGCTGGGCTCTGGTGAGCTTTTTGCCTCAACCTTCCAAGTAGCCAGAACCACAGGCATGCACTACCATGCCCAGTAGAATACTTTTAAAATACAGAAGAATATAAAAGAAAATTAATTTACCTGCACCCTAACTCATTTATAAACATTAGTGGCATTTTAGCATTGATCTTTCTAATTTTTAATGTACATATTTTAAAATTGAGACATGCTGTGCATTGTAAATTGTGTTAGGAGCACTTTCCATTTAGCATAGATTCCTGTTTTACCAGTGTTTCATTGGTTGCATAGTAAGGCTTTGCAATAAGAATGGGCTGTATTATTTAACCAGCTTTCCTAGGGTTTGACTTTTACACGTTTTTAATATTTTTGCCATTATAAGTAGCATTGTTTCTTCAGGATAATTTAGCGGGTAACAATTGTAAGGCTGTTTATACATATTGCCTCACTGACCTGATGGGGTGGGTGGGATTATACTAAACTGTATTCCTAGCAGTAACCTATGAAGTGTCCATTCAATAGACCAGATATGTTTCAAAGTTTTTACTGATTAGACAAAATGATTTCTCATTGTTTTGCATTTTATGTAGCTGTGAGAGTGCATATTTTTAATCTTTTATTTATATCTGACAAAATGTGGGTGACAGAAGGACCAGAAATAGGATGAGGGGAGAAGTTTCTCAGTATTTCTGACCAAACTATGTCACCCTTAAGAAAAAAGCAGAAACTTTATTATTTTTATTCTTATTATTTTTTATTATTTCCTCTGTCTTATTTCTCCACTAGGAGAAATTATTATTACTATTATTATTATCCATTACTGTTTGTGATGATTTTTCAATGCTACCAGCCAAAAGTAGATTTTATTCATATGTTTTGACCATTAATAATAATAGATGCTACCACTCTTGATGTACTGGAGTAATGGGGTGGGGAAAGGAGGATGAGAATCCTAAGTCCCAGTGTCACTCAACTGCTGAGGAGACAGCTGGAAAATCAGGTGGACTCATCCCATCTGAAAAATCAGATCGGCTTGCCTCTCCTTCCCCTGGGGTTTCGGGTAACTGGGCAGCAACTTCATGATGTGTGAAGACAACTATGGCTAACCTTTGTATACTTGATGCCAACAAAACCAGTTGAAAGATAAAGAAACTGAGCCAACTAACTAATTCGGTTCTCTTCCAGATTATTTTAACAATTTTACTACATTTTTCCACTAAAGTTATCATGAGTCTATTTAATAAAAAGTATTTCAACAGTGAAGGTTTTTGTACATTATGATTCATTTTTCTTTAAAGTGTACCTTATATACCGTATGTATTTCTAGGAAGAGTTTAAGATGACTTACAAAAGGAGGCATATAATAATTTCTAATTATCAGATAAAATAGATGCCATAAGAAAAGGAAGTTGGCTCCTTAGCCTAGAGCCTTGGTTCTCAAACTGCCCCATGTGGAATCATCATTAATTAATATTAGATTTTAAAAATAAAACAATTTCTCTTTGTGAACCGTTTATTCCCAGTGTCTGATCACACATAATTATAGCTCTATTGTTATTTTCATAAGGCTCTTCATATGGTAAAAGGATATTATTGTATATTCTGTTAGTTCTGGACCTTGGGCACATTAGAAATTCCTAGAGAGTTTTAAAGTAACACCAATACAGAGCCTGATGTAATTAGGATTAGATGTAGGCACTGTATTTTTTGTAACCCCTTTTGTGACTCTAGTGTGCAGCTGAAATTGTAAGCCAGTTTTGGTAAAGGTAAAAATAGCCTCTGTTGCCAACAAGTAATCATGTTCTCTCATTGGTGGCTTTTCTTTCCATCAATATGCCTAGCCACTCATTCTTTTAAAAAAAAAAAAATCTGTGTGGTACAGTTTTGGTTTTTGAATATATCATTTCGTTCTTCTCTTAATTGAACTTCGTCCTGTTTTTCATGAACCATTTCTCTAATCTATCAAGGTCATTTTAAATTCTACTTCTTTCTTCTAAAACATTTAACCCCTGCCCAACTAAGTATCATTTGCAACTTTAATGAGCAGGTTTTCAATCTCCTAATTGAGGCTGTGCTCATTAAGTTTTAATATTTTGTAATTTTATGGCAAATTATTTCCACCACGTGGGTGATGCTACCTTGACCTTGCCCTGGCTGTGCACATTTTCTTCATTGTCAGTGAACATTTATTTAGTGCTTAGAAGTTATGTGGTGTCGAAATAAGTTCCATGACTTCTAAATAATTGGAAATATGTGCTGAACCTGACGTCATGTAGTTTTAACTCTTAGAAGAATATGTATATCACGTGAGCTGCATGCACAACAAAGAACACGCAAGTATTTAATCTCAAAAATTAAACATCGAACATCTAGTTCATAAGTTGTTAACTGTAATGCTTTTGACTATACTTGTGTAGAATAAAGGTTAGGAGTATGGGCTGTCACTTTACTAACTGTGTAAGCTTGAGTAAGTTACTTCTTCTGCCTCAGTTTTGTTTTTCATAAAATGGGATCATAATTATTCCGCCTTGGCTTGTGAAGATTAAAATCAGGTAACGCATGGAAAATTCTTAACAGAGCCTAGCACACAGTAAGAGTTCAAGTAAATAATAAGGATTAAGATCAATTAACTGAGAAATTCAGAGTAGAAGATATTTTAGGTTTGGTTTGACAAGACTGGTAATAATAATCCATAATCCAAGCAACACAAGGATGATTGGTGTCAGATCTGCCTTCTTCAGTGAAAAATAAGGCTAATCTGGAAGCTTCAGTTTTTACAATTTACAGCTTGTTTTTCTCTGAGCAAAACAGAGTTTAGATTTTCATTCTCAATGTGCTGTTTATTATTGGAAAGTGTGCTTTTGCAATTATAGCTATTAAGTGGCAGAGCCAAGATTCAAACTCAGAACTGTGTCTACAAGTTGGTAACTACTAAATGATAGAAACAGAGGGGTTAGATTGCTCTAGACATGAGGAGTGAGAGGAGTGGGAATCTATTTTAGAAAGATAAGATTCCAAAAAGAATAAAGTAGCTGGTATTTGACCACTTACCACATGTCAGACACTGTTGAGTGCATTATTTACATTGTCTCAAACTGAGGCTTAGAAAGGTTAAGTAACTTGCCCAAAGTCATAAAGCTGATAAATGACAAAGCCAGGAATTAAACCTAGATCTGTGACAGCAAATTCCATTCTCTAAATCACTTCAATAAATTGCCTTTCTTTGAATGGAATCAAGAGATTACTTTTTTCAGAAATGGAAGATGTGCTCAGAAATATTAGAAGTAGAGGGGAGAAAGATGAGGTGGAGACAGGAGGCAGGAGCTGTGTTTACTTCTGTTTTGTGACGGAGTAAATGGGGAAAATGAGTGAGGGATTTCTCTTGAGCTCAGCATGCATTTAAATTAGTTAAATAGCTAAAATGTAATGGTGTCCTGGGAGGAGGTGGCTAGAGATAGCCTGGGTGAAGATTGTGGAACAGAGATAGATGGAAGGGGTATGGAATTGATATACTTTATCTTTTTTTCTTATTTGATACACTTAAAATAAGTAAATGTCAAGGGTGATCTCCTTGAGCCCATAAAAGCTAATACTTTTTTGGTGAAATACACATTTTTTATAGCTTTTTACAATTTTCAGAATGCTTTCATGTACATTACTTGTTTGATCTTAATATATTGGTGGCGCTTTTACAATTTTGCTTCTATTATCTTAAAATATCCATAAACACAAGAAATGTGTTTATAACAAATTGGATGGAAGACACCGTTGTTCTGGAGTTTCTTTGTATATACCTGTTTGAATATGTTCATTTAATTATAAATGAAAAGTTTGTGATCAGAAATAAGAATATAGATATTATTTAGAAAATATTGGCATCAGGCAGTGTTATAAGGGATCTTTGCTTTTCTTTCCTCTGAGTTTACACCTTATTTTTCTATCTCAGAATTGTCAGTACAGCCACTGCTCAAACATGTTCAAAGCAAAGTAATTTTCCCGTGCAGGCCAGTTTTGAGTCCTAAAAAATAAGTATGATAAAAACTTACAGTTTTCAAACTTGCGTTATTTGGGGGACCATAAAAAACTTTATACTGCATTTTGTCTGTAGTTTGACAATTTATAAAAACTCTTGATTTCCAAGCTTAGAATTACATAAATATCTGGTGATTCGTGAAAGAGTAGAAACCTCAGATATTGAATTTTCTGGAATGTCTTCTACTATTTGTGCTTTCCCTGTAGATGAGACTAGTTAGACTTAGTCAAGTTTGTTCATTTATAAAAATCGTTGTTAACACTAAAATTGTTTCTTCTTTTGTTTCGTAGCCTAACTTGATTGCATTAACCTAGGAGCTAAATAATACAGTGTGATCTGAACTATTCAGATAGCATTTAAAAAGCTGCCAGACAGTAAAATATTTGTAACTTTCATTAGTGGCTACTTGCCACTAATAAAGTATTTCCTTTTTAAAATAATCTTTTGTAAAATAGAAATAAATTTCTACATGTGTTATTAAGGGAGAGAATTTCTGTTCCGATGCTTTATTTGTGTGTTTGCAGGCATTTTGTACTAAAACCAGAACCAGCTGATGTGTCGTCCAGTGCTCTCTCCATTCTCCGCTTACTCACCACCCCAGATAATTACTTAATAAATTTGAATGATTCAACTGAACATTATTATGCTTCTATATACCAATACTTTTTATTTTGACTATTTTTACTACAGAATTTTTACTTATCCTCATTCTGAAAAGAATCCAAAGTTTAAAAATGAGTACATTATTACTTATTGTGGTATAACACCTCTAATGTACCTAAAGTAACAGTAACCACACAGGCTAACCATAGTTTTGAATTCCACCTTATATGCTAGCACTACTGAATCTCTTTGCACCTCAGTGTCCTTAACTGTTAGTGAGTATAAATTATACCTCCCTTGCCAGGGTACTTGTAAAAGCCAAATTAAACAAGTCATGCAAAGCTCTATGCATTTAGTAAATGTTAACTGTTACTGATAATGTTTAGTTCCACACTGACTAGGAGGCTAGCTGGGAAAGAGGCTGTGCTCTGGAAATATTTGAATTTTGAAATTTTAGAAAGACAATTGTCATCTGCCAGATTATACCAACTAGCCCCATTGTCCCATGTTGCCTGAATATATCCGCTTCCTGGCTCATTAAGTGCTCCTGGGTCAGATCCATAGTGTGGTTTAAAGGACCATTCGTGGCACTGATCCAGGTACGAAGCCCGACTTCAGAGGCATTTAATGGTGACCAAGGCAGCTGATCGTGATGTTACTTGATTTTTTCATTTGATTTGTGGTACTACTTCACAACTAATTCCAAGATATTTTCAGTTTCCTGCTTTGAAAGTTTATTTCCAAAATAGTGTAATAGATATTCTCTTGTCTGATGATAAATGATTCAGAAGACCTGTAAGGTTGTAGTACCTCATGTAAATTGTTTAGATATGGTTACTCCTTCCTTCAATAATGGACATCAAGATCTTGGTTGAATATCCAGGTGTAAAGAAGCGCATGTTAATTTTTCACAGGTTTTATATATTTAAATCATAGCAGCTGATTGAGGTAAAAATGGATTTGTAAATAACACTTTTGTACTAATAAAAGAAAAGGATGCCTCTTAAGGGGTTTATAAATAGAAAAACCAAGTTAGGAGGATGCTAATTTAATCATTCTTTAATTTACAGGAATATAAAAAGGAATGGATCAGTAATGATATATTTTTTCAGGCTTATTAACAGCCAGAACCTTGGTTCCCAATATTAAGAAATCAGTTCTTGTTAATTACACTTAAATATGATGGCAGCGATCTTTGTGCCATGAAGTGAGAGCCTGATCTATGGCTATTTTATTCCCTACTTGGTGTAATGCAGTATACTGTTCTCAGCCAAAGCCCTGTGTTGTCTGGGCAACTCCGGTTACCATGGCAATGAAATTCTTTTGCAGGAGCAGGGCGAATGCTAATTGTAGCCATTTGTTGTTCCTTCTGTCGATCCCTTAACTAGCACAGTTGTGAGCAGCCAGAGACTCTGGGTGAACAGCACGGAGTGCCCCCAAAAGCATTGCTGCTGAAGGCGACCGGCTGCTTTGCCTGAAAAATCATTTGAGCAGCCGACAGTGCTGACAGTGCCACTATGTGGGCAGAAGCACAGCTTGACTCAGACCCTGACAACTGTTGATCTGGGGCTTGGAGGGAAGAGAAGACTGTTTAAAACCTGTTGAGAAGGTACTGAGGACATGGAGATTAATTTGACACCAGTCCCTCAGAGGTAGGTGCTGGGCGTATAATCACAACTGTTTGTCCAGGCCTGAACTCAATACTGGAATGTCCAGAGGCTCTAGGAGAGAAATAGTGGTTACTCCTTATACCTCCATCTAAAGCTGCATTACTGCAGCCCATGGTAAAAACATTCACTGGTTGGAACCAACCAACTATAATTCACACAGGTATTAGATTCAGTTTGTTCTGGTAACACCCTCTTCTCTTTATAATCCCTTATTTTTAGAGACTTATGATTTAACTGCCAGAAATGAGTTGAAACTGAAAATCAACTGAACATAAATGAGAACAGATCCCTTTTGAAAAATAAAAAGGCAAAGTGATATCTACTAATCGTATGGTTTTTTATGCTAGCTTAATTTGAGAAAATGTTCTTAAACCTGGCAAGTAGTCATTTATTATAAAACCTAATTGCTATAGATCCTTGGGAAAAAAAATCATTACAGTGGTAAGAATAAATGGTGATCATATTTGTGAGGTACCATTATACCATGTCATCTCCTCTTTAAAAGTGTATTGGCCCATAATAATGGTCAAATTCATGAGATTTTTTAAGACCATCTATTGTGTAAACACAGTAATAAATTTCAAGCTAGTTTTTTAGGTATACATTTAATATATATGCCTCTTAATTGAATATATCAATAGTGCATCCTGGCTACGGTGTTCTTACAGTTCAGGAGAACTGATATGGTGGGCTTATTATATCAAGCTATTTCTCTCTATAGCTTTGTGTGAGTTTGTATTGAGGTAGTCAAAATTGGTATAACAATGACCTAATCATAGCCACAGATTCCTCTTTTTCCTGGAGAGCAGGTAAGGAAAGCCTTTCAACTCAATGTGCCTTTTTTTTCCTTGAAAGAATTCCATGTATATTTAATGTCTTTATATCACTTGTCCTGTTCTTTCCAGGAAGATAGATACCAGACTGTCCTTCAGTGCCCTGAAAGAAATTTATTTTCTGTTGATACTGCCCATAATAAGTGCTTCAAACACTAAACAAATTAGTGCCAATCATTAATGAAAAAAGATGCTAGTCCATAAATTCCAAGGAGAAAATATTTAAAATATACTTGTTGAAATTTTCTAAGACTTATTGTTTTCTCTTTTAATTAAGACAAAATACCTGAACTATATAGCAAATACTATTTTTTTTTTTTTTTTTTGAGTTGGAGTCCACTCTCTCACCCAGACTGCAGTGCAGTGGCACGCTCCCGGCCACCGCACCCTCAACCTGCTGGGCTCTGGCGATCCTTCTGCCTCAGCCTTCCAGGTAGCTGGAATTACAGGCGCATGCTACCACGCCCAGCTAATTTTTGATTTATTGTAGAGATGAGGTTTTGCCAAGTTGCCCAGGCGGGTCTCGAACCCATGGGCTCAGGCAATCTACTCACCTCAGCCTCCCAAAGTGCTGGGATTACAGGCTGAGCCACCGAGCCCAGCTACAAATACTATTTTAAAAATATTATATACTTCTTATTTGTATACTTAATGTGCAGGATAATCTTTAATAAACCCTATTGGATATAGTAAACAATTATTTTATTAAATCATTGACTTAAAAATATTTGGCTTTACTTTTAAAACACTGTGTGCTCAGCATGATATAGAAGAAAAGAGTTCTAAAATGTCAGGCTACTCCTAATTCCTCAATCAACAGACAGTGAGATGCTGTCAGACTCCCACCAGTCATGGCTTCTGGCTCCTTAAATGGTTAGGTCTCCTACCTATAGGTCTCTGAGAACAAATGAAGTCTAACATATCCTTACAATGAAGCTGCACATCGCTTTTTTTGGCAGAGAGTATTTGTTACCACAAAACCTTGGCAGCATATTGCGTGATATCTGGAAGGACAGATGTCCATCACAATCAGGCTGCAGCAGCTTTCTGAAGAAGTAAGAATGGACAGTTCACCCTCACTCTGCCAAAGCTATTTTCCCTAATGACCAAAGATCTGAAATGCCTAAAGCCGGAATATGGGATGAGGAGCGCTCTAATATAAGGAATTTTCTGCAAGTACATAGCACTTAAGCTCACCAGGAGGCAGGTCTTCAAGTGGTGCTCAAGCCTCTCCCAACATTGATCCAGGGACAGAATCATGGTCATTGCCTATTGTGTTTCGTTAACTTTCCAGGTAAAAACCTACAGCCATTTATCTTGTTGAATGGCTTGTAGATCTTTGACTGCAGTGGTACATCATGTTCTTTACTGAGCGGTTTGTAGACCTTTCTTTTAGTGGTACAACATGCCCTAGCTAGCTAAACTCATTTGGGCCAAGACAAAACAGTGTCAAATAATTTCTAGTGGAAGGTATGTGTGCACAGGCTTTTCAAATCAGGCCACTTGATTGAAGTGGTACTTACACAAGTACTGTTACCTACGAAGGAAGAGTTGACTATAAGGAGAAGAAATCCAGGGCCACAATGGTTCCTCTCCTCTGAATCTGGTATGACTCTGGTTCCTCTCTTCTGTCTCTAGTTCAGAAATGAAACAAACGCAGTCACAGCTGTCATCAAGTGTGAGACATTGCCCTCTCGAGGAGAGTGCTTTCTTTCAGGTGAACTCATACCCAAGAGGACATTTCCTGAGTGCTCACGAGGTTAGATGCCCTCTCTTCAGCTTGAGATTTTTTTCTCAGACAGGTCCCAGTGTCTACGACAGGGCCTGATGACTTGCAAGTACCACTCCACTGGGAGAATGAGGAGACTGAAGTTTAAAGTTCTGCCTCAAACTGCTCATGATGTGTCCCTCCTTTTACATACAGTAACCTTGAAAGAGTTACATCTCCTGAGGATCTTCCCAGTATCTTCCCAGGAAGGTTGATGAGCAATTCTAGCAGTACGTAGGTAGAAGCAGGCTAACTTAAAACTCTTGCTGCAAAATCTGAACATTACCTGCATTTCCATTAAAAGATTCAGTCCCTTGTGATTTATGCCAAAGTCAAGCCTTACCAGGACATTTTCTGGAAAATCCTTCCCTGAGTGTATATGCTTCAGTGACCGTTCTGAGTAATACTGATGGTTTATTTTTTCACATATTGGTATTTGACAACCTGTTAGGTTCTGTTTTGTTTTGTTTTTAGTATATTTGTGTTTTACAGTTTGGTTTGTTGTTGCGGTTATTTTCTCGATCTTTTGGAATCAAATATGTCTTCACAGTTTAGTGATCTTATCTTAATTATTTTTAATTATGCCTGGCATTAAACAATTTGCTTCTAAGAAAACTAGTCAAAAGGAGTCAAGGGCTATGATTGATTGTGCCACTGCCCTCTAACCTGGGTGACAGAGCAAGACCTCGTCTCTAAAAAAAAAAGTAAAGAAAGAAAAGGAAACTAGGCAAAAATGAATGTTTCCAACTAATGATATACTCATAATTTTTTGCATCTCATCTTGATTTTATAACTTTTGGATGATAGTAGGCCAAGTATTTATTTTTTAAAAACTTAAATTCATTTTTCTTCTTGTCAGTCTTTGCAAGAAAATGATTAGCCACGCTAGAAACTAACACCGTCTAAATTATAGATTATATCTAATGAAAAATATTTATCAGTAGTTCCAAACCTTGCTGTGTGTCTTAAGCAATGGGGCAACTTCTTTTAAAAGTACTTTTATGGCCGGGCTCGGTGGCTCAGCCTGTAATCTCACACCTTTGGGATGCTGAGGTGAGTGGATTGCCTGAGCCCGCAAGTTCGAGACCCGCCTGGGCAGCGAGACCTCATCTCTACAATACATAAAAAAAAATCAGCTGGGCGTGGTAGCGCATGCCTGTAATTCCGGCTACTTGGAAGGCTGAGGCGGAAGGATCGCCGGAGCCCAGCAGGTCGAGGCTGCGGTGGCCGGGAGCGGCCACTGCACTCCAGTCTGGGCGACAGAGTGAGACTCCAACTCAAAAAAAAAAACAAAAAAAAGACCCAAAAAAGTACTTTTATGTATACTTCATTCCAGACCTACTAAGTCAGAATTTCTGGGCATAGATGCCTAGGAACTGTTTTTAAACAAATTTCTCAAACAGTTATTGTTTAGCTGAGAGGCGCCTGAGTCGAAAATGAGGATTCTAGAAATAATGATCTGGAATAATACTTTTAATATCAAATCTCAGTGTGTAAACAAAGCTTTAAATCTTGATGCTGACTCAAGAAATATTTAAAACTAACTGGCTTATACTTTTCTTTTTGGTCCTTGTTGTATATTTTGTTCTTCTCTCAAAATAAAATATTTTCAGGTTTGCTTGAATGTGAAACATCACATACAATTAAAATGATGTTAAATAGGTAATACATTAATAAATAGGTATTATCATCTGAAAATGAATGTAAAGTAAAAGAAACATGGAACACACAGTTGCCATTTTTAAGATGTGCAAGTTGTTTAAAAAGAACACCTCTAAATGCATATGATTCAGAATGCATATCATACACAGTTGCGTGAACTAGATAGAGATTAGAAATACTCATTTTCAATCTTTGTCCTTCCAAATTATTTACTCAGAGCTTGAAACATACTTTCAACATTAGTGGAAACTGCAAAAGAAGCAGAAAAGGTATAATTGGGTGAAACAATTAAAAATGTCTTTGTTTAAAAAATAACTTTTAGAGATCCCTAAAGTATGAATTGTTTGTATGTATTCGTTTTTTGAATCAGTTTGCTAGTGACAAGAGAGGCAGTGCCATGTTGGTGGCTCCCCTCAACCTACAGTTCTCTAGCTAATAGCAAGACCTTGTTTTCGTGAAGTACGGGCTCTGATTTAGCAGAGTGAACTCTGATGAAAGACAGTTTAACCTGAGTGTGTATGTGCAGCCTTGTCTTACCTCATGTGCCACATAGTCTTGAGAACTGGCAACCATTGGCTTGCAGCTGATTCTCAGTTGTGCAAGGGTTATCTCTATTGCACACACCAGCCACCATTTCTTCTCTCTACCCATTAAAATCTCAAGAGAACTTGACACACTTGTCGGAAGTGTCTCTCCCAAGATGTTTTGCTGTCCCCTGTTAGAAGTAACACTCTTTAGATATAGCAGAAGAAATTGCTAAAACTTTGGCATTCTGTTTTTAAGAGATAATTAACCTCTGGGTTAAACAATTCGATATTCACACTTCAAATAGTATCGTCTCCTGCTGTGCTGGTTTTGGTCCCATCTCCCTTCTGTTTTGCCTTCTCTTTCACTTCCTTGCTTGGCTCATGTTAAACATGCTGACAAACCTCAGGCTGTGTGTTAAAAGCTAGAAGAAAAAGGAAAGACAAACAAATAAGTTTTTAAATTCTTCATTTCTGGCAGGCGAAAATTATTCTTATGAAAGCATCTACACCACAAAACCTTCCTGAACAAAGTGGCTTTGAATCCTACACGTTACCCATAAGCTCCTCTCTAACTATGTCTAACTAGAATGCTTCTGCCACCACTTCTCGGATCAGTTGCTCTCATTGGGATTCCTTTTCTCCCTTGTCCAGGTGCACTCTTTTTCCAAATCTCCCTTGGGATGTCACCTTCCAGGCCCACTCCCTAACCCCACTCCCGGGCAAGGAAAGGAGATCCCTGTGGCCCTGTGTACCGTAATAAGTTATGTCTTCGTTAAACCGGCTGGGAGACCTAACTGTCTTTGCTGTGGGAATGTGCGCCCTGGAAAGGCAGGGCCACCTTCTCCTTGGCTTCTCCAGTGCCCAGCAGACGCTATGTACCAAGGAAACTTAGTGGCTACTGTTTCTCCTCATCCATCATCTGCACAGGACCACAGCTTTTTAAATGATTGACCAGCATCATCTGTCTAATAATTGGACATTGCGTCATCATCACCTGGTACCAGACATATTTATAACCACCCTTAGAAGGTACGGTTTTATCTTTGGTTGTTGACATTATTTTTTTACTAAAACACTATCTACATGTAGAAAATGCATGTCATCAGATATAGTTCAAAACGTACACATTGTGTGAATAGCACCCATATATGGTTTTTTAATAGTATAGAAATTTACCAGAAAAAATAAGAATTGACAACATAATTTTAGTGTAAATTTAGTGTAAAACTAGCATGATTTTTGGAAGGATCACCTAAGCCCAGCAGGTTGAGGCTGCATTGCACTCCAGCCTGGGTGACAAGAGTGAGACTCCAACTCAAAAAAAAAAAAAAAAAAGAATAGCATGATTTGCCACCATTTTACTTGAAAGAGAGAGAGAGTGTGTGTGTATGTGTGTGTGTGTGTGTGTGTGTGTGTGTCTGTGTGTGTGTGTGTTGAGACAAGAAAGTGACAAGGATGCCTGTGGGGTGTAGACTCTTTTCCTCTATTAAAGTGCTTTTTTATTCTCCCTGTTGCAGTCCCTTGGCAATTTAAAAGGAAATTGAATTTAAATATGCTTTTCTAGCTGCATTTAAATGTATGTAAATGGATTGTAAATAAAAACTTTAAAGGAAATGAAAATGCTTTACAAATATCCCATTAATTCCCCAAGCATCCCCATATGACTCAGAGAAAGGCAGTTGTCATAGAATCAAAAGGGCTAGAAGAGACCCCTCAGCAGATCTGTGAATAGCCAGCAAAGAAAGATAGCAAGCCACTTTTCTTTAAATGTTAGAAAAGGAATCTTGGCAGCTTCCAGTTTAGGCTACCATTAAGACCCCCACGGGGTGAGAAGAGGGTGAAGGCATTCTCTCTCTGGTACTCTCCTCCCTCAGGACCATCCTCAGGGGTAGGAGAGGGTAAGGGTGCTCTCTCCCTGGTGCTCTCCTCCATCTGGACCATCCTCAGAGGTGGGAGGGTGAAGGCGTTCTCCCTGGGGCTCTCCTCCCTCAGGACCATCTTCTGGGGTGGGAGAGGGTGAGGACATTCTCTCCCTGGTGCCCTCCTTCCTCCAGGGCCTGCTCCAACTCCCCCAGCAAAGTTCCTCTCTGCCCTCTTATGCCACCTCCCAACTCCAGCCCTCTACTTTTCTGTGCTGCAACCTCTCCCTTGCCCCTTTCGCCTCCATTCCTCATACACATCATACTCATCACCACACAGTTTCTTCCATCTCCTCAAGCTTGCTGAAGTCTGGCTACCCCTCTTTGCCAGTTCCTCATTTCCAGCCGTTGTCATTTTGAGACTGCGTTATTGCAGTGATATTCCAACCACTCTCCATTCCTCCACTTTTTCTTTCATCTAGTTCATTCCTTCATATTACCACTGCTAAAGAGATATCTAGAGATACAGTGCTGGGCACGGTGACTCATACCTGTAATGCCAGCACTTTGGTAGGCCAAGGAGGAAGGATTACTTGAGCCTAGGAGTTTGAGATCAGCCTGGATAACATAGCAAGACCTTTCCTCTACAAAAATAAAAATAAAAAAATTAACCAGGCATGGTAGCATGCACCTGTAATCCCAGTTACTCAGGAGGCTGAGGCAGAAGAGTGGCCTGAGCACAGGAGGTCAAGGCTACAGTGAGCCATGATCATGTCACTGCATTCCAGCCTGGACGACAGAATGAGACTTAGAGTCAAAATAAATCAACAACAACAACAATAACAATAATGCAAATTCACTACTTTCCTGGGTGTTCTCTAAGTCCCGGTAGTTTGGAATGCGAACCCCACATGATCTGGTTGTACTTCCTGGACTCATCCCTCATCCCATGGCCAGGTCCCACTGCTTGGCTTCACTCAGCCCCTTGCAGTTCCCAGTGTGATCCACCTTCAAGTCTGTGCGAACCTCTCACCCACTAAGAATATTGCCTCTTTATTTTACATTCTAACATTTTATTAAGATTGAAAGCATGCTGTTCTCTTTGAAAATGCCCACTCCTAAATCTATCATTTCTTCATCCCTGTTGAGTCTTGTCATAAGCTGTAAAAGATGGATTGTCAAAGCTACTTAAATATCAACGTAAAGTGTAAACACACAAAGTCAAACTATGACCTACTGTGTAAAAAGACGTGTCTTGTTCTGTTCTTCCGCACATTCCTTTTCTCTGACGTTTTTTTTCCCCCCTTCTTTTAGCAGCATCTATACCTGGCTCACATGCTTGTGCTTTTAGATGACTACTCATCTGTGAGTTGCTGAAAATACTGAGGAGGGATTGGGGTCGTAGAGGGAGAGTGAATTTGTGTAGTCTTAAGCTGATACTCGAGTTCCTTCAAATCTTTTCTTTTTGTTGCCCTGAGACTTCTCTTCCCATCAGCGTCTACCAGGCTTTCAGTGAAGCCTGTTAAGCCACAGACTTTTGTGCTGGAACCTAGGGGTCAACATTCTTTCCCTGCAGCTGCCTTTCCTGGCTAGGAGGGTATATGTCACTACTCTTTCAGCCCCATGTCCTATGCTGTGTGGTCCGTCACTCCCTTCACTTCTCCTCCCAGCCACTTCTTCAGTCACTTTCTAGTCAGATGCCTTTCTGGATGGACTCTGGAACTTACTCAGATCTGTATCTTACTGAAAATCCATAGGGGAATGAGTCAGCAGTTAGCCTTCTGTGTTTCAATGTTTTGTAGGTATGCTTTATAGTGCATGATGAATGTTTCCGTTTTTCATTGAAAATTGAGGACTTTTTAAAAACTTATGCTTAACCTTTTGTTTTGTTTTGTTTTGGGGTTTTTTGTTTTGTTTTGTTTTTTATGAGTCAGAATCTCACTCTGTTGCCCAGGCTGGAGTGCAGTGGCATGCTTATCCAACCACTGTAGCCTTGACCTGCTGGGTTCAGGTGACCTTCCGCCTCAGCCTTCCAAATAACTGGAACTACAGGTGCACACTACCAAGCCTGGCTTATTTTTTGATTTATTGTAGAGACAAGGTCTCACCAAGTTGCCCAAGCTGGTCTCGAATCCCTGAGCTCAGGCAGTCCTCTCACCTCGGCCTCCCAAAGTGCTGGGATTACAGGCTTGAGCCACCACGCCCAGCCTTTCCTTTTTGTTTTTAATTTTAGTGGTCATATATTTGTTGTTTGACTTTCGAACTTCGTAATGGAATATTACGTACATGCAGAAAAAGGCACAAAGCATGAGTATAGCTCTTTTTGTCAAATTGAGCTTGCCTTGTGACCAGCACTCATACCAATAAACAGAACATCACTAGTTCCCCAGAAGATCCTCCTTTCTAGTCACTGACTCCTCTCTCAGCTTCCCCAAGCCCCAAGGATAAGCCACTGTTGTGATTTCTTATTTTTTTTAATTTTTAACTTAAATATATGGGGTACAATTCAGGGTTAGTTGTACAAATGTTCATTATGCAGGTATCCTTGCTGATGAGGTGTGCCCCCCTCCTCTGGCAGTTTCCCATTACTACCAATCCTTTTCTTATAATATTAAAATAGTTGTTCAAGGTCTGCTTATGAGTGAAAACATGTGATACTCAGTTCTTTGTTTTAGTGATAGATCATTCAGTATTATAGCCACTAAGTTCATCCAAGTTGCTGTGAAGTTCATAATTTTGTCCTTCTTTATGACTGCATAATATACCATCATGTATACATACCACATTATTTTTATTCAGTCCTCTTTCAGTGGGCAGCACTGTTAGTTCCATGTTTTTGTTATTGTGAATAATGCTGCAATAAAAATGCATGTGCAGGTATCTTTTCCATAGAGTGATTTGAGTTCCTCCAGTTATATTCGTAGCAGGGGAATTGTGGGGTCACATGGGAGGCCAATTTTTAGATCTTTTAGGAATCACCACACTGTTTTCCACAGAAGCTGTACTAGTTTACACTCCCACCAATAGTGTGGAAGTGTTCCCTTTTACCCACATTCTCTCCAGCATCTGTTGTTTTTTGAGTTATTGATGACGGCCATCCTGACTTGTGGCTTCTAAGACTCAGTTACTTTTGCTTGTTTTTGGACTTAATATAATAGAATGGTGTCTCACAGCTTCCTTCACTCAACATTGTGTCTGCTAGATTCAGTCATGATGTTACACATAGCACTTGTTTGCTGATTCTTCCTGCTGATACTCCATTATTTGAATCGTGTATAATTTGTCCAGCCTGCTGTTGAAGGGTACTTGGGTTGCTTCAGTTTGGCGCTATTCTGATACTGCTGCTGTGTCCATTCTTAAACTTGTCTTTTGGTGAACATGTGTATTTCTATTGGGTACTCACATAGGAGTGCCATTGCTGGCTCATGGTGTATGCTTCTGTTTACTTAACACTGCCCCGAGGTCTTCAAAGAGCGCTCACCAATGGATACTTCCATCAGTGGTGAATGAAATTATAGGTACTTCACATTCTTAACAGTGCTTAATATTGCCGGCCTTCTTTCTTTTCTTCTCTTTCTTTTTTCTTTCCCTTTTTTTCTTCCTTCTTTCTTCAGTTGTAACCATTCTGCTAATGTCACATTGCTATTACATTGAGGCTTCAATTTATATTTTCTATAATTTATAATCTTTTATGAAGTGCCTATTCAAATATTTTGCTTATTTTTCTATTGCATTATCTTTTTCTTATTAGTTTTAGGAGTTTTTGATACATTCTGGATTCAAATTCTGGATGTATGTTTAACTTCTTTTAATTTCTAATTTTTAAACTTCTAGTTCCTAACTTTAAACTATGAACTTTGAAGAAAGGATGTAGCTTAAATATTATAAAATGCTTTATTTTGCTTTTAGAGTTTTAATTCACTTAATTTTGATTTAGCACTATTATGTTGAAACTACATAGAAGAGGCAGAAAAATGGTCTTGTCAATTTGAGGTAATACGTGTCATAAAAAATCAGAGTCTACGTATATGACTAAAATATAAGTAATTTTCATAGGCTTTTTTTTTCTTCTTAGAAATCATATATGTTAAATAATATTTAAATAAACAGTCCAAATTGGGGAATTTAAGAAATTTTATTTTATAAACTTTTTCTGTAGATATATACAGCTATATCTTAGCCATATTTGACCATTCTACCTAACCATTGATGGAGTTCATGTCACACTACCCCCAAAATATGGCACCTTGGCATTTCAGAAAACATCAGAAGCAGAAAGTTCTCTCTTACTTCTCCCACCCTTCTATCATGAAACAGGCCATAAAAGAATTAACTGTCCTCCCTCAAAGGTAGATCATTCCAGAACTTCATTCCAGAGAGATCCTCCCTATACTCAGAAGAAAGAAGAAGGCACAGAGATACCAAAAAGAATATAAACAAATAGGCCTTGCAAAGTCCCCCAGCTTATTACCAAGGACATACCCCCTTTGTCCAGTCACACTTCTGCATAGCTGTCTGCTCTTCTTCTAACCTAAACATAAAAGTATGTTGTTTTCCCTGTTTCTTTGGGTCTTCATTTCCGAACTTTCCCGTTATGTAGTTTACGTTAAATACATTTGTATGCTTTTCTCTTGTTAATCTGTCTTTTGTTATTGGAGGTCTCAGTCATGAACCTTGTGATGGATAAGAAGTCTTTTCTCACCTGCGTTGTTCACTTTGAATTTATTGAATATTATATGATTTGTTTAGAATTATAAAGTAGGAAGTGTTAATTAAAAATTAGGAAGTTTTGTGTAATCCTTTCTTACTGTAGCAGTACTTACAGCTTTGTCTCGTATGTGAAGTACAGAAGCACATGTGCTTTCAGAATCCCATTTTCCCCTCTCTAGATACTTAGAAATTTTCTCTGTGTTTGCCCCTCTGCAGACACCCCACATCTCTATGATGAAAGGAAATTTGAGACAGAAGCTTCCCTGTGTGTTTCTCCTTTCCTAACTACCCCATCTCTCACACACATTATTTTTTTTCCTCCAAATAGCACCCGATTCGTTGTAAAGTCTCCTCTCTCGTGTTTTTCTTGTCGGCTAACAGTGGGTTAAACTGTAAGAGTGACTTGTTAATGGCTGGAGTAAGATCACAGCAAATCACAAGCACCTCTTTGCACTTCCAGTCACCTCCGACCCTCAACCTGCCTGTTCCTCATCCCAGCATGGCTTCTCTCTTCCCTCTCTTTGGGAGCATCTCTGAGCTGTTCACCACCTCCACTTGAGAAGTGGCCTCCATTCTCTGGGGCTGTGCTTTCTCATTCCTCGCTTCCTACTCCCCCATTCTCGGTTCACAGTGAGAGGAGCCTGAGGGTCAGGGGTGGGTAAGTGTGTTGGTTCTCTAACATGGATCAGTTTTTCCAACTTGAAAAGAAAGGTGGATGACTTACCTGCTTCCAGCTTGCTGTTTCTTTATCCTTTACATAAACCTGATGAAGTTTTTCTCAGGATACCTAAGCTAAAATTAAGTTTACTTTTATGTCCTTCCATGGCATTTTTATTTATTGCTTAAGTGTCCACTGTTTGCTAATTTTACAGACTATGGAAGGGCTGGGTGCTTGGTGTTAGACTTAGCATCTAGGAATTCCCAGAGAACAGGCTAATTAAATGTCACCAGTGCTATCATTGTAATTAATATTCTTCGTTGTCATTTACTGAGCAATCTCTATGTGACAGACACCGTGTACTATCTTACGTAACTCTTGCAACAGTCCTGTAAAGCCAGTCGAACTATTCTTATTTCTAAGGTAAAAGAAAGAGATGAAGTCTTTTTATATACTCTCAGAGGAAGAATATGGTAGAGGTGGATTGGAACTCAGATCTTTCTGACTCCAAAACAGGTATTTCTTAAATGCTATGTTTAAAATATTCCTTAGTTGTTATTAGACAGGGGTATATTTTCCAAGGAAACAAAGCTGCAACACACACTTGAATTAAGTAGGTAAATGGGCGTACACATGATCTCCAAACTGTGACTGATCCTTATCTGCTCAAGTTTCATTATTGGTGTGTAAGTGTAGGCATCCTTCGGAATTTGTAGGGGATTGCTTGTAGAACCCCCTGAAGATACCAAAATCCACAGATGCTCAAGTCTCATATAGAATGGCGTAGTATTTGCATACAACCTAGCATATCCATCCATATACTTAAAATAAATCTCTAGATTACATATAATACCAAATACAAAGCCTACACATCACTTCATTCACATAGATTCAAATAGTACCCAATACACAGCAAATCTGAGTTTTGTTTTTTGAAACTTTGCGGAATTTTTTTCTGTATATTTTTGTTTTGCAGTTGGTGGAATTCATGGATTTGGAGGACCAACTATACATGCTTGTGTATTTTTCAGGGTCCTCCATTGTATTTTTGTAGTGCTTACCTGAGTCAGCATAGCACTGTGATAAAGAGGATCTACTTTAGGATAAGCAGATTTGGGTTCAGATCTCAGCTTTGATATCAACGTGATGTTTAATCGCCCCATGCCTCAGTTTCCTCTAATTTAAGATCAGTAAAATAAACACACCTTACAGATACCTGTGGGTACTAAATAAGTTATTTGTTTAAAAGCATTTTACAGAATGCCTGTTTCAGAGTAATACTGCAGTAGACGCTAAAGACCAGAAAGCCATTGACTACTCGTGCTGGTGATGGTCTTTAGTACTGAGAAGATACTGAGGGCATGCGTCGGGATTAGCATTGCCAATCGACAGTGATACTCAAAGGAGTTAGTCACCAGTTCACGCTGCTACATATGGAGTAAGAGTTTCTGGCTCGTGTCTGATGGGGTTCATATACTGTACATGCAGCCTCCAACAGTCAGTATTAGGATGCCAAATATATTCAGGATTCAAATTGCAATTCAGTAGATGGAATGCAGTTAGTTTATTTTATACAGCACATTATTCTAAAGGATCACATCCTTAACAAAATGCAAATTCAAACCTTCAAATCCCTTTACTAATCCCTCTACTAACAGTTGTTAATTTTGATACTTTGGACCTAAGCACGAGGGATAGTTCTTTAGAACATGATCAGGAGAGACGGGAGGCCAAGAAAGAGAGCATTTAAATGTCAACCCTGTAATGTTCTTAATACATGAAATTGCATTGCTTCACTCCATAAAAAGGAAAAAGAAAAGCGAGTAAAAGCTTCCAAAAGTGAGAAAGCCATTGGTTGTAAACACGGTCAGGTTTGTGTTAGCGAAAATACCTCAGTATACAGGGAGGCACATGATAAGTGTGCAGTGGTCAAGCTGACCTTCCTGAGTTTGAGAAGCTACATTTCGTGTCCATCTGTAACTGTTACTGGCACACATGCAGGAAGGACTGACCTGATCTAAAGACCTCCTGTACCGGTGCTGCACACTGTTATTGAAGGAGCAGACCTCAAAGTGGGGCCCCTTAAAAGAAGCCTTCGTGGGTCAGTGGGATTTTGGGTGTTGATCTGTTGAGGAATGTATCACTTCATGCATATTCTCTTCTTCGTAGTCTTAGTCGTTGACAATGAGACACTTATGTCCTGGCTGTGGCCTGCTTCGCTGAACATCCCCTCCCTTCGCAGCACAAGAAGACAGGAGAGTGCTGAAGGGAATAAGACGATCCTTGAGCCCAGTTTGGAAGCTGTCTTGCAAGTTAGCGTGCCTGGGTCTAGCCAGTGCCTGGAGCTCACGGCTTCTCAGGAAGTGCTTCTGCCTTCTCTCTTCTTCAGCAGGCCACTCCTGATCCCTCCCTAGCCCCATTCACCCACATCTTCTTACTGCTGTGGTCCCCTCCCTTTGGCAGGCCACCTTCTTGACTAAGATCGCTATTAACATGACCCCAAGCCCTTGTTACTGTGGGCACCAGTTCTGTTCTGGGAATTCTGTATATCAGGTAATTTTATATTTTAGATGAAGAAGATGGGCCTTGTGTATTACTGAGAATGGCAACTAAGCTTAGAAGGGATTTAAAGGTATGGGTTTGTGTATAACAGGGAAGTGAAACCTAACAGTTAATGGGTAACTGCAATGGGCCCAGTGTTTTGTTTCACAGCTTAATTTATTTGGATCTCAAATTAACCTTTTTGAAGTAAATTCATTTTTATAGATGAGAAGAAGGTGTGGTGAAGAGAGTAACTGACCCCAAGTCATGCGGCTGTTCAGCTAACCCAAGATTTAAGTCAAGCTGTGCGAGCCTGCATAGTACGGGTTTGGAGCTAGTAGAGCGGGGCTGCCTGCCTCACCGTGGGACCCTTTTCATGCTCCATGGCTGGCACAGCCTCCTCGGTTTTATGCCTGTATTGTTCACTGGTAGCCCAAGTGCCTGACTTTGTTCATTTTTCTATATCTGATAGCATAGAAAATATAGTAGGTTCTCAGTAAATGGTGAATAAATATAAATGAGTCCACGAAGAATATAGATGTTGAAATCAGGCAGAACTGACTTCAAATTTAGTCTCCTTGACATACGTCTTTTTTGTAAGTTGGGAATAAAAATACCTACCCTGGAGGTTTGAGGAGTCACTGAAATTATATATATGAAGCACCCATCAGTGCCTTGTATATAACAGGTATTTAATACATGTTACTCTCTTCCTCTGCTCCTCTCCCCTTACATAAATGCCTTCTGATATTCTGAATTACTTTTGTTTTGTTCTTACAGTGCAAGATTCTTGCAAGGATAATTCTTTCTCATTTAAATTGGCATACTGCTTAATATGAAGTCAAATATATCCAGATTTGTTTGGTTTTTTTTTTTTTTTTTTTGAGTCGGAGTCTCACTCTGTCGCCAGACTGGAGTGCAGTGGCACACTCCTGGCCACCGCAACCTCCACCTGCTGGGCTCCGGCGATCCTTCCGCCTCAGCCTTCCAAGTAGCTGGAACTACAGGCACGCGCTACCGTGCCTGGCTAATTTTTGATTTATTGTAGAGATGAGGTCTTGCCAAGCCGCCCAGGTGGATCTCAAACCCATGGGCTCAGGCAATTCACTCACTTTGGCCTCCCAAAGCACTGGATTACAGGCTGAGCCACCGAGCCCCGCCAGATTTTTTTATTTTATTATTTTTTGAATCGGGGTCTTACTCTATCACCTAGAACAGAGTGCAGTGATACAATCACAGCTCACCACAGTCTCAACTCCTAGGCTCAAGTGATCCTTCCACCTCAGCCTCCCAAGTGGCACACCACCTCACCCAGCTAATTTTTTTTTTTTTTTTGGTAGAGACGAGGTATCAGTATATTGCCCAGGCTGGTCTCAAACTCCTGGACTCAAGCAATGCTCCTGCCTTGGCCTCCCAAAATTTGGGGATTTATAGGTATGAGCCACTATACCCAGCCCAGATTTTTTATTAAGCATTTTTTGACACTGTAAATTGGATAGTAAGGTGTTACAAATTCTCAAAGTGCTCTTCCAATTCTGCAAATTAGATCAGTGTTGTTTTCTTTTTCTGCAAATGACCAGGTGTTATTCACCTCCACAAAATATTGTAAGTGCACTGACTTAACTTCATAATAACTTTCCCTGAACATTTTATATTTTCATATCTGCAAAGTAGTCTTTATACACAATTAATATTCATTACTTGTTGACTAATATTTTCTTAAAATGTTACATTTAAGTTTTTACTTTATTTTCTCAATGACATTGCTGACTATTTTTTAAAAATTCTGTTTTTTGAGATGTTTTAATTGAAATGTTTCATAAACAGGCAATTAAAAACATGATATTAGATCTGCCATAACCTAAAGAAAATGTCATTTTTTCTCTACTAAATACAAAATCACATCATTTCAGAATGTAAAATTTTTTCTTTCAAAGTTTTAGTGATTCACTTTAGAAATGGAATGAAGGAATAGAAACATTCTGTGATGTTAAGTTTTCATTTATAGTGGGGATTCTGTATTCTGAGATTGCTTACATGTAATATTAGACACTTAAAGAAATAAACTTTTGGCATTAATCTTGCTTAATAGTTACATTTTAAAAATCTGGAAATAAAATAAGAACAGATGGACTAAGGGGAGCCGCCAGCACCTTTCTGCGTGCTGGAATTGCTATTGATTTACGGCAAATGCCAGTAGAAGCAGGCAGGGACTGGGTTGTTGCTGTCAGATGAGAGCTGAAAACAGACAGGTTTTGTTATCAATCACTGGTTGTCAGTGTAAGACAGCAGCGGCTGTTATAATTGATTTGATGGCTCCAAATGACTCGAGCTGTAGTGGCCAAAGCGGATTGTGGCAACTCAACCATGCGTGACACTGACATGAAAAGGAAGTGACATGACTCCTCAGAGGCAGTCAGGTGATTTAAATGGACAGATCTGCTCAATTCAATAATTCATAAACTTTAATTTCTGGTATGAGACGATATTGATGAGAAAAAAGGAAAATTCGTTTTTGTTTTCATGGTTAGGCTTTAGGTGCTTTTTATTGGATTAGACTGGCCTTTCGTGTTTTCTTTTTTCACTCTCCATATGCTGTCATCCATAAATAATACTTATGATATGTTTTAATGTAGGAAACACATATTGTATACCATTTCCATTACAAAGCCATTGGATTGGAGCATTGGATGGGTTTAAATGAGGAGCAAAGAAAGGGAGTTCATAAGAACCGGATATCTACCTTCTCTATATGACCTTAATCCCTGAGTGGGAAGATTGTAAATAAACTGAGTTTCATTAAGTCAGGTAACTTTAGGAACTAAACATGATCAGAAGTTACAACTGCTGACTTGGATCATGCCTAATTGTAATCAAAACCACCCAGTTTCTGAAGGCATGGATCTGTTAGCCACTGGGTATATATGCAGGATGTGGGGGTTTGCATGTATAATGGCAGCTTGGTGTCCATGCTTGTCTGACCACAGATCCTGACTTGGCCAAAGCCTTAGCTGTAATGAACATGGTGCTCACTTAGTAATGCCTGTGATGGGTACTGAATAGGGAAGTGTCTGTGTACCACACACTTGTCCTCACTGAATAAGTGTTGGTCCATAATCTGAACCTGTTGATGTTGACAGCGGAAAGAGATTGACTGGGTGACTATTTTCTGGGGCCTTTCTAAGCATATGTGTATCAAAAACCTAAGGGGCCATGATACTAAAGGTACAGAAGACTTAAATATAATTAAACCTCCAAATCTTAGATATAATTCTTCAAAGTTTATCCACAGAGAATTCTTTAAAGTATCTTTTACAAGGATTTCTTCCAGAAATCTGAAGTTAGATATTTTTATTTTAAACTTTAGAATAAGATGATAGGACACACATTACACAGCAACTTTTATTTTCTTCTCAGTTGTTATACTTAGATTATGGGTGTTTTTGATTGAAAAGTTTTATGGAAATCAAGTTCTGACTTTAAGAAATAAATTGCTAGAAGTCTATTTCTTGAAAGTTTTGCTCAGTAATGAACATTTTCTTATTAATGTGCTTATCTATTAAATTTTTCTTAATAGTCTCCTTTGAATAAAATTGCCTGTAATTTAGTAATAGTTCTTAATGAGCTATGATGTAAGAAGAGTTAATATCTAAGTGAGTGCCTTAGAAATTATAGAATTGCCAGGTGTGGTGGCATGCACATGTAGTCCCAGCTACTTAGAGGATGAAGCAGGAGGATTGCTTGATCCCAGGCGTTTGGGGCTGCAGTGTGCCGTGCTGATCCCGGGTCTACTAAGTTCAACATCAATATGAGCTCTAGGGAGTGAGGGACCCTTAAGCAAAGGAGGAGTGAACTGGCCCAAGTTGGAAATGGAACAAGTGGAAACTTTCGTGCTGATCGGAAATTATAGAATCTAGATATTAAAGGGAATGAAAGATTTTCTATCCCCAGTAGTTTTCGTGGGTTTTTTTTGTTTTTTTGTTTTAACTCACATTTAGAAAAACGTAAAAAAAAATCAAGACCCATTGCATACTTGTATGTATATGAGAAGTATCCCCCCAAAAATCCTGAATTATATTTTGGAGGGTTGGTGGCCTTGTATTATAGGCTCCCTCTGCTGGTGAGTGCTATAGGAACCCATCGACATTCATGTAGTAGCTAGCATTATAAGAGGCTGCGTTCAGCTTCAGTGATTTTTTTTTTAAGTTTTTAAGTCTTGTATTGTGAAATATAGCACACCTATAGAAAATTGAACAAAACATAGATGTAAAGCTTAATTTATCATTAGAAAGTGGACTTCATTGTCATTACCATTAGCTCAGGTAATAGAATGTTCCTAGCATCCAGGAAGCCTTTTACATGCCCCTTATTTATCAGTCAGGGTTTCTTTGGAGAAAGCAGGACTGCTATAGATGAGATTTGTTATTGGGATTTGACCTTACACAATTGGGGTAGCTTGGTGAGCAGTTTGTTTGTTTGTTTGTTTGTTTTTGTTTGGGGCAGTATTACTCTTTACCTTTTTTTTTTTTTTTTTTTTTGAGTTGGAGTCTCACTCTGTCGCCCAGACTGGAGTGCCGTGGCCGCTCCCGGCTACCGCAGCCTCAACCTGCTGGGCTCTGGCAATCCTTCCGCCTCAGCCTTCCGAGTAGCCAGAATTACAAGCACGTGCTACCACGCCTGGCTGGTTTTTTTTTTTTTTTTGGATTTATTGTAGAGATGAGGTCTCACTGCCCAGGCGGGTCTCGAACCCGCGGGCTTAGGCAATCCACTCACCTCCCAAAGGCGAGGATTACAGCCCGGCACCTTATTTTTTTTTATTTTAAAAATGTGGGGTACAATTCAGGGTTAGGTATACAATTGTTCATTATGCTGGCACCCTTGTTGATGAGGTGTACCCACACCTCGGTAGTTTCCCACTGCTGCCAATCCTGCCTCCCCTCCCCCGGCAGTTTCCCACTACTGCCAATCCCTTTCTTTTAGTATTATGATAATTGTTCAGGGTCCACTTATGAGTGAGAATATGTGGTCCTCAGTTCTTTATTTCTGTGATCACTCAGTATTATTGGCTCTAAGTCCATCCAAGTTCGAAGTTCATAATTGTGGTCTTTATGGCTATGTAATATTCCATTGTGTATATGTACCACATTTTTTAATCCAATCTTCTTTTGATGGGCAGCATGGTTGGTTCCATGTTCTTGCTATTGTGAATAATGCTGCAATAAACATGCGTATGCAGGTATGTTTTTGTTTTTGTTTTTGTTTTTGTCATTCACATCAGACAGACTTTATTTCTCTGTACCTTCTATAAGTCATCTGTAAAATGCAGATAATAAAAGTAGCTATCACATAAGTTGGTTTTGAGTACAGGGCCTGTTATATAGAAAGCACTCTACAAACCTTATAAGATATTAATATGCTTCTCCTTCTTCTTATAAGAAGGAAATATGTATTTGTTTATCTCATCTTCCAGATTGGACAAAGGAAAATACAAGATTATATTAACTCAGTAAATATGATGCTAAATAGGGGACTTGGAAGTAATATTATTATTACTGGTAATTTCTCATCAAACAAAAAAGATCCTACTGTGAAAAGTAATATTTACTTACTGTACAAAATAAATAAATAGAATTGGCAGTAATGGGAACCTGTCAGGGGAGGGGGAGTGGGATTGGCAGTTAAGAGAAACTGCTAGGGGAGGGAGGGGCATACCTCATTACCAAGGGTACCTGCAGGTATGTTTTTTATAGAGTGATTTGAGTTTCTCCAGGTATATTCCCAGAAGATGGATTACAGGATCATATGGAAGGTCAAGCTTCAGATCTTTTAGGAATCGCCAAACTGTTTTCTACAGAGTTTGTACTAGTCTACACTCCCACCAACTGTGTAGAAGCGTTCCCTTTTCCCCGCCTCCTCTCCAGCATCTGTTGTTTTTTGAGTTATTGATGATGGCCATCCTGACTGGAGTCAGATGCTTTTAACTTGTATTTCTTTGATGATGAGTGAGGCCGAGCATTTTTCCATGTATCTGTTGGCTGCTTGTATGTCTTTTTGGAGAGTCTTTCAACGTGTTTACCCATTTCATGATGGGCGCTGCATACAAGCGCACTTGCCCACACTGTGCTGAGTGTTCAGCAGTTTTTGACCAAAAATGGCAGGAACCCTGTGTCCCACCCTCCCTGCTCGCCCAATCTTTGTTCCGAGTGACACTTTTTTGTCTTCTCAGATGAAAAAGTTTTCGAAGAGAAACGTTTTGCCGTGTGGAAGAGGTGAAACAAAAACAGCAGAAGCACTAAAAGACATCAAAATTGATGAGTTCAAAAACTGTTTTCAGCAGTGGAAAAGCCATCTTGATAGGTGTATATACGTCTTGATAGGCATATTGCATAAAATGGAGAGTATTTTGATGGTGACTGAAGTGTAAACATGTAAGAATAAATACACTATTTTTTATAAATAAATTATAAGGTTTTTTTTGAGGAGGGGGTTCTCTCCTCTTACATACACCCTACCCAAAAAACTGAAAACAAAAATTTCACAACTTTTTCCTTTGCTACATGTGATGTATTCCATTTTCTTTTCTAAACCATTCTCACCTACTATATTCCATTTTTTATTTTATTTTATTTATTTATTTTTGAGTTGGAAAAACTCTGTCAGCCAGACTGGAGTGCAGTGGCCACTCCCGGCCACCGCAGCCTCGACTTGCTGGACTCCGGTGATCCTTCTGCCTCAGCCTTCCAAGTAGCTGGAACTACAGGTGCACGCTACCACGCCCAGCTAACTTTTGATTTATTGTAGAGATGAGGTCTTGCCAAGTTGCCCAGGCAGGTCTCAAACCCACGGGCTCAGACAATCCACTCACCTCAGCCTCCCAAAGGCACAGGATTACAGGCTGAGCCACCGAGCCCGGCATATATTCCATTTTTTAAAAAGACATACACCAATTTTGTTGGATAGAGATCCGAAATTTAGAAAATAATATTCTTCTCTAATTTTCTCATTTACTGATTAAGAAGGTTAAAGCCAAAACTGAGAGATACACTTTGTCAGAAAAAAATCACATAAAGAAGAAATACCAGAAATTAAGCTCCAGTCCCTTAAGGAATTTATAGGTTGAAATATAAATAGGATAAAACAATTACATATGTTATATCATTAGCAGTCAGCCCTCTTAATACCAACTGAAAACAAATAAAATTACAAATACTTAGACTACAATAGTGAGAAGAATTTAGACAGACCAAAAAAGACTTGATAAACTAAATATAATTTGAACTAAATTTTTCAGGAATGAAAAAAGATAAGCTACTTTTTCACAAGAGGATTTTCTTGGGAAGGCGTTTTAATAGCCTTCCAGACAGATAAGAAAACATGACAAACCAAATCTTATAGAACAATGAGAGTCACAGTGGGGGATGTTAACTCACTTTGGCTATATTAAGAATATTATGCTGTTCTAAATCAAATATCCCACAAAGATGCAGCATAGTTTAGCACAATGGATCATTTCTCATAGTAACAGACTTTTAACTAATTTCAGTGACATAAGGAACCAGGATTATGACAAATGATCAGTAAACACCATTTAGATTTTAAAAATCTTCAAATTCTAGTGAAATCAGAAAATGAGCAAGAATTATTTCTAAATTTAGGTATGAACATTTTCTGTTTTAGCTATAAAAAGCTAAGCAACGTGACTTTTTGGTTCTTCTTGCTGTTTTCCTTAAAAAAAAGAATAGTTATATTGTACTGTAGATAACAAGCAATCTCGTGTGATTTCTGAATATGGCAATTATGTCTCACGTTGATTTACTCACTCATTCTGTTCTAAGATTTTTAACTGTGGTGACCGGTGTAATTACAGAGCTGCCTTTCCGGTGTGAAGGCACAATTTGCAGGTCAAAATGTTACACAGAAGTAGACATGGTGGCTGTCTAATTAGATTGCTTAATATTTATCAAAATGGCATTTTCTTTTGTTTTTGTGCTGTTGCTTGTCTCTCTGTCCCAAATATTCTTTCTTAATATAATTATATGATTGAATTTTCTTGTGAACTTTATGGGACATTAATCAGAATTAAACATTTAAGCTCAAAATTTTATTTGCTGTTGAACATAAAATCTACAGTTTATTCCTCAGTGTTTTGTAGTTTAATGATTAGGAATTCATTCCATAGATACTCATTGTGCAGCTCCCAAAGGCATCTGTTTTAAAGGCCAGTGCTCTGACTGTTCCTGCCCTTGTAGATATCACAGGGTACACCTTCAGCAAGTAAATAAACAAGCAAAACGACAGCTTATTATAGATGCTGTGATGAAATGAATGAGAAGAAGTGATAGCCGACAGAAACTTTTCTTGTGACATAAGAGTTACTGTGAAGAGAGGCCCTGGAAAGTCCCAGCTAATAAAAGAACCAGGAAGAAGCAACAATGAGTGCAAGGAGGCAGGAAAGCTTTGGGCTTGTTAGAGAAACCAAAAGAATGATTTTGACCAGAAAGGGATGGATGAATACAAGCTTTGAGAGGAGTTGAAGAGAGGGCCTGGAACCTGACAGCAGTGACCTTGTATAGGTAAGGTAAGGAGTTGGATCTTATGCCAACAGCAATTTGATCTCATGTGTATTGAGCTCTTGATAGATGCCTTGTATATTTCATCTGGTCACCACAGTGTCCTGTACAGTAGATGGTAATATTATCTCTGCTTTATGGATGGCAAATTTAAAGTTAAAAGAAGGCAAGTAACTTGCCAATGTGACCAAAGCTGATATGAGACAGAGTGGCTTCACATCTCATAAGTCAGGTTCTAGAACTCACATTCTCAACTATTACGGCATATGTGATATACTAATGTCATTTTGCCTTTAACTAATTTTATATTATACTTTTTCCGTATCATACTTTGTCATTATTATACTTTTTTATATTACACTTTACTATTTTTTAAAAATTATTTTCCTAGAGTAGCTAAATTATGAGCAACAAAAGAATATTACATTTACTTTTCTGGGATGCATTTCCATCCTACAATTTCTCTTTTTTTTTTTTGAGTTGGAGTCTCACTCCGTCGCCCAGACTGGAGTGCAGTGTCATGCTTCCGACCACCACAGCCTCGACTTGCTGGGCTCTGGCGATCCTTCCGCCTCAGCCTTCCAAGTAACTGGAACTACAGGTGCGTGCTACCACGCCCAGCTAATTTTTGATTTATTGTAGAGATGAGCTTGCCCAGGTGGGTCTTGAACCCGTGGGCTCAGGCAATCCACATACCTCGACCTCCCAAAGCACTGGGATCACAGGCTAAGCCACTGAGCCCGGCTAATTTCTCCTTTTATAATAAAAAATAACTTAAAAGCTATGAACTCTTCTCAGTTTATTATATTTCTTTTTGTTTTGTTTGCCCTTATATGGTCAGATACTGAACTTTTTCATTGTAATTTTTTATAAAACATGAGGGAATAAAATTATTCTGCTAGAGTAAGGATATAAACTAAAATTTTGCTAAAGACAGGGCCGTAGTAGAAATGGGCGTGCCTGCCAAGGCCTGGGGAATTGTAGAATGTGTATCCTGTCTGAAGATGTCAGTTGCTGCTCGGCTCAGCCACATGATGGCTGAAGCACTAGTTTTGCTGTTTCTCATTAGAAAACAGAAATCTATATTTTTGGGTGAAATGTCACGTAAAATTTTGGGCACTTTTAATTTTTAAGTACCTTTATCAGTTAAAACCAAATGGTGTTATAATACTATTCAACTCAACAACTTAAACCTTTATTTTTCTCTCATTTTTTAGAACTGTATTTAATTCTATGGCCCATCTGAATTTAACTTGAATCCATAAATCCACATTATATGTGAAAAGCATATATTGTATCTAGATTTAAATGTGTTTAACTTTCTATTTTAAAATAATTATACTCACAGGAAGTTGCAAAAATAGTATACAGCAATCTCCTGGGCCCAGTTTTCCCTCAGTGGTAGTATCTAGTACATATCAAGGAACTGGCAGATTGACATGGGTACATTCTGCAGACCTTCTTCAGAATTTAACAATTTTGTATGCATTTGTTTGTGTATGTACATTGTGTATTTGTATATAGGTCAGTGTAATTTATCACATGTGTAAATTGTATAACTACCACTACATTCATGATGCAGATTTAATTACCACAAAGATCTCATTCTGGCCCTTTGTGGCCTTTTGTTTCTCCTCCCTGTCCTGTCCCCTGCCACATACTTACATGCAAGTGCCAGGAGCCCTTGTAGTGCAAATTGTTGAATGCTTCTCTTCTAATCTATTTAATTGTTGATTGCTTTGGTGCTAGAGTTCTTCCTGGTCATTATTCCAATTCTTAATCTCCATGCCTGCTCAGGGCTACTGTAATTAACCTTACCAGACCAGAAAGAGAGAGAATATGATCTCAGGGCAGTCAAAGCTTGATGTTCTAAGTAACTGCCTGGGTAACTTTTACCTGGGATATTTTTTCTTCCAGCATACGTTGGTCCTGGGGCTTCGGTTTTCTGAGCCAGTTCACTGGCTCTAGCCAGACTTCCCATAATGCATTGGTGAGTTCATGCCTTGTCAGGATCCTGATGCTTCTCTTCTTCACCACGTGAGCATCTTGGTCACAGGCAGTTCTGGTGTACTTCACCATGTACACTATTGTGCCTTCTGGGCATCTGACTATAATTAGGGAAGCCACCCAAACACTTCCACTCCCAGAGATAGAAGGGCTTGGGTTACACAGCTCTCCTCTCAGGATGACGCTTTATCCATCCTCTTAATCCTTTGGAACTTCTTATTTCTTCTTACAATATATCCTACCTTTGTTTTTTGTTCTTTTTTTTTTGAGTTGGAGTCTCACTCTGTCGCCCAGACTGGAGTGCAGTGGCCGCTCCCGGCCACCGCAGCCTCACCTGCTGGGTGCCAGCGATCCTTCCGCCTCAGCCTTCCAAGTAGCTGGAACTACAGGCGCGCGCTCCCACGCCTGCCTAATTTTTTGATTTATTGTAGAGATGAGGTCTCGCCAAGTTGCCCAGGCGGGTCTCGAACCCGCGGGCTCAGGGAATCCACTCACCTCAGCCTCCCAAAGGCGCGGGATTACAGGCTGAGTACCATGTTTCTTACTTACAGGTCCCTATATATACCATTTTTACTTACACAGTTGGAGAAAAATCCATCTATATAAGTGCATTGACTGTTTTCCATTAAGTATCAGTACTTCCTATGTATTAAACTGGTTAAAAATTACATATAGCCTATTATAGTCACCTGTTTTTGTATTCACATTCTACTTTTTTTTTTTGAGTTAGAGTCTCACTCTGTCGCCTAGGCCAGAGTGCCGTAGCATGTTCACGGCCACCGCAGCCTCAACCTGCTGGGCTCAGACAATCCTTCCACTTCAGCCTTCCAAGTAGCTGGAACTACAGGCACACAACACCACACCCGGCTAATTTTTTTATTTATTGTAGAGATGAGGTCTCTCCAAGTTGCCCATGTTGTTCTCGAATCCCTGGACTCAGGCACTTCTCTTGTCTTGGCCTCGCATAGTGCTGGGATTATAGGTTTGAGCCACTGTGCCCAGCCCACATTCCACATATTAATTTTCCCTTTTTATATGCCATGATTAACAAGTGTTTATACATATTCCAATTATCCATGATTATATTCACTGTATAGGTTTATTTTTAATAGGTATTGCAGTCTTATTAAAAATTTTTAAATTACAAATATTTTACTCCTACTTCTGTCCTTTATACACACAATTTTTTTTTCCACAATGTCAGTTAATGTTACCAGTATCTCTTCTATCTTTTCTTTTTATGTACTTTATACCTCTTTATATCCTGGATTATTTGTACTTTTTCTTTATTATTTCTGGGAATTCTTTATGTATTCATTCATGAAGACATCAGCCAACATTAAGTCATTTACAATACAAATTACCTACAGAAATTTTTTTAGAAACATATAAGTTAATTCTAAAATTCAAAAGGAAAGCAAAGAAGCAAAAACTAGAGAAAGTAAAAAGGTAAAATAAAAAGTAATCAGTAGAAGTGGCTTGCCTTACCAGCTATTAAAATATGAAGCAACAAACAAGAAATTAGAATATACTTCAGCTCACAAAGGACTGATTTGTCTTTTGTTTTCTTTTTGATGCCCAAACTGTCACACTTGTCCAGCAAGAACCTTCAAATTTCTGTGGACTTTTAAAATGACTGCAGGCATTTTGTAACCTTTGGCAACAAGATGTCCCAAGTCCATTTTGACTGTTTCCCCTGCTGCACAGCTTGGGATCGGTTACTCTTCTCAGGTCCTCACTGTCTTCAGTGGAAAAGAGTGTTGGAGACTGAAGTGTGGGTGTTAAGGCTGCATGTCAAAGGGAGTCTGGGGATCAGCCAGTGGTATAAGGTCATATTCAGGCAGGCCTCTTGGATAATAGGCTGATCAAGAAATGTTTTTTTTGCTGGACTCGGTGGCCAGCCTGTAATCCCAGCACTTTGAGAGGCCGAGGCAAGTGGATTACCAGAGCCCGCGGGTTCTAGACCAGCCCGGGCAACTTGGTGAGACCTCATCTCTACAATAAATCAAAAAATTAGCCGGGCTGTTAGCAAGTACCTGTAGTTCCGGCTACTTGGAAGACTGAGGCAGAAGGATCCCTGGAGCCCTGCGGATCATATACTGGGGTGGCCGTGAGTGTACCACTGCACTCCAGTCTGGGTGACAACATGAGTCTCCAACTCAAAAAAAAATGGACTTTTCAAGTTTACAAGTTCACAATGAGTTGTTTATTTTCTTTACATCCTGTCTTTTTAGCCATAGATATAATAGCCACCATTAATGTAGGGGCTACTACAGCTAGGTAGTGTTTGCCCTTATATGCACTAACTTATTTCATCATCACAAGAATCCCATAAGGCATAGGTATTTGTTCAATACACAGATGAGGAACATTAGATTCAGAGGAGTTAAGTCACTTGCTCAAAGTTGAAAAGGTAGTAAATGGCAGAGGTGGATGGATGGTAGTGAGGACTTCCATGGAAAATCTCTAGCTGCCTGGTTCATTTGAGGCAGATGTTTGGAAAGGAGAGACCGTGAATAAGCCTAGATGATTCTAACAGTCTTCTTCCTTGAATATTACTAAGTTTTTATTATACTCCATGTGACCTCTCAGATCCTGAGTCTAATTATCCTCCAGTTTCCTAAATAACTCCCTGTACTCCTGAGGAACTACAGTCCGGATTTGACCACTAGCTGTTGCTAGGGGAGAGTAAACACCCACTTGGTTACTGCAGGTCACAGTGACCTTGCAAGAAATCTGTAGAAGCTTCTTTGTCTTTGAAGAGGTTTCTTCAGATAGAACTAATTTGCTGCCCCATTGAGAGACATGATAAGGAACAAAACACTTAATGTAAAAAGAGACTCTATTTCTTTGAAGTTCTTTAATCTCTTTACAGAAAAGATAATTTATATGAAAGGGCTTCATAACTGAGTACATTTTATTATCATCATTGATTTCTGATCTCTAATCTCTTCTCCATTCACTGGGAGCTCTTAACAAACAATCTTATTCACTTTTATTTTTAATGTGTTTGTATTTACTTCTTTGATCCTAAGGCTAATGTTTTTTTAATGTTGCATTTTTAACACCCAGTTACCTGTTTTTCTTAAGTGTCTAGTGAGGACAGTTCACCCATTAATTAAAAACTAAAAATGACGAGACAGGAAGAGTCCAATGGATCTCCCCTCTTATTTACTTATTAGAACTCAAACCTGATCACTGGCTTAGTCATCTGAGGCCCCCTTGGCTAGGCCTAGAAGAGTGAGACACTCAAGTTGGACTTATGACTAAGGGCAGATGGAAGAAATGCATAAAGAGTTGGAAAATTTTTAAGTTGGTTAACTGGACTAGGATGCTCATTTCTATCATGAAGATAAGGTTCTAAAGCACACAGTAAGGGCCTAGGATGGAAATACCAGAGCAACATACAAGCAGGCATATAGACCCAGCCATTGTCTGGAGCTGATGGTTATCTTTCCTAAAGTGTCACTTTCCCATTCCATAGTTCTGTCTAAGAACAACACAGTCACACTAATTCAGCGTAAGGTGACTGTGATTCCCATCTCACTGTATGTGCTCACCAGAGAAATATCAGTTACATATAAGAAATGACACATGCATGTGTAGGTAGGCTCATGAACAGGGGACACATACACACTTGTTATTAATACAGAAATGGAAATAACTGATTTTGTACAAAATGCTTTCTATAAATTTGGTTATGTGAAATAATATATGCAAGTTATATATTTAATTCTAGAATAATGCACTTGTAAAGTGACAATCTAATTTATATAATAGAATAGGTTTTACATTCTGTTAAATATGGCAGCTACGTCTTCCAGGGAAACACTTCTCTGCCAAGTTAATAATCAGGTTTGAGTTCTAATAAGTAATTATAAATTTTGAACAGAGAAAAGTCATTGGTCATCAAAGTACATGATGCTAGTTTTTGCCTCTATCTTTTACCTTTGTAATAAGGCTTGTTCTTAAGTTGCTTTCTGCTGTTTAAAATGGTAGCATTCGTGTTCTTGCAATAATTATAGAGGTTTGAGTTATTATAAACTTTGAATATCAATTCCTCCCCTTCTGTGACAGTTCTACCACTAGGGAAGTCAGGCTTGCAAGGTCTAATTACTACAGTATTTTGATATCCCCAGCTACAATATTGGCAGGAATTTAAGCCATGGTAGAATTCATCGGTGACACTGTTGTAACTAAAAAGCACAGAATCTGTTTGCAAGCTTGTTCAGGATGGAATCAAGTATTGGATGATGTCAAACAGTCTTGCTGCAAGTTCAGAAGTGCCTTGGACGATCCTAATATGAAATGCTAATTATTTGCAATGGAATGTAAATAAGGTGGCACTAAGTCTTATTTGCAGTGACTAATGAAAGCTGTTGTACTATAATCATTGGGATACAGAGCAACAGGGCAATTCATTAGGAAAACCATACTTGACAAGCAGGTAATGCGTGCCAGTCTGAACCTTTCCTCTTCTGTTTATTTCTATTATTTTTTTATCGATAATAATAAGTCCCGTATGGAATATATGACAAGGATAAGAAGAAACTAGCAGCTAAATTTCGCCAAGCTTTGCTGAATATCTACACACCATAAGTCTTCCTTAGCTTTTCTTTGCCTATGAAAAACAACTACCATATTAGGCTGATTGAAAATATAGTCATTTTCTAGTCAGCAAATTGCCAGTCTGAGAATTTTTCATGTTAACTCTCCAGACTTGAGCAAAACTTAGCTATGCTGCAAATTATTTATTTTTCATACATATATTACGTTTCAAAGTTTAGCCACATTTTCACTTCTCGCACTTCGGCAGTAGAACACTTTTAATAACTAAAAACACTACATTGCTTAATACTGCTCTCTTCGGTGTGTTATAGAATGCAGGTGTTGGTAAATAAAAATTGAAACTCAAGAATAGCTTTTTTGTTCTGGGGCATATGTTCATCACAGCAACAATAGTGCAAGATGCTGTGCTGTTTTTCAACTTGTATAGCCACATTTCTAACTTATTAAAGTATTAAAGTAAACAAAAGAATTATTCTACTCCCCAAAGATGTGAAAATTAGGAAGAGAACTTATGTTTAATTTTCAGAACGACTTCTCTCACAGCCCATGAGTACCAGAGGGAAAAGCCGGTTCATTTGACTTAATCAACAATGTATGTGGGCCCATCCCAGAAAGGATTTAAGTTGACTTGTCTATTTAAGAATGGAGTCAAAAAGTCAATACTGTGGCTTATTTTTTAGTTTCCTGACAGCCGGAGGGATAAAAGGAAGCAGCGCCGGTTATAGAATGCCAACACTAGGCTGAGTCCTCTAGGCAAGTGCATACTTGAATTTAGGGTCACAGAAATAAAACCCAGGAAATACCAAGAGTCTAAGGTTCTCTCAGAGTTTCATGTGCCTTTTGTTGCCATAAGTTACCCATGCTGAGCTCATTCCTTCTGTCTGAAGGTAGTTGCCTTAAATCTTTGAGACAGTCTGAGGCTCCTAAATTGGTGTGGAATGAGATCCCTCTTCAGAAGTAGTTCATACAGGAGGTTTTCAACAACTGTTGTTGCCAGATAAAACATAGAATGGTCAGTTAAATTTAAGTTTCAGATTAGCAATATTTTTCATATGAATATGTTCAAAATATTGCATGAGATATGCTAAAACGTTATTCATTGTTTACCTGAAATTCAAATTTTACTAGGTGTCCTAATTTTTCATTTTGTTTTGTTTTGTTTTACTTAATCTGGCAACCCTGCCCACAACTGGCAGATGAAACTTCGTGGGACATAAACAGGGACTGTGCCTTTATCACAAAAACTAAGGAACCCATGGTGACAGCCAACCATAGTCTTTTTATAGAAAGACCAGTATTTTCCAGCAAAGTGATACTTAACAAAGAATCTTTAGACAATACATAATAAAGAAATCAAAAACACTTTTATTAAGAGACTTGAGTATTTCCTGTGATCTGTGGATTGCTAGGGAAACTACACACACACACACACACACACACACACACACACACACACACACACACACACACACCATAGTTAAAATAAGTTTCCAGTTTAATTAGCCAGAGACATAATGTCTTAGGAACAGCTAGGTGAAATCCCAGAAATCCGCTGCCCCCAGAATTTGATGGGACCCTACAGCTGCCAGGAGGCTGTTGCCAAAAAACAGGATCTTCCTGGCTCTGAGCAGCTTAGTTCTTGCTGTGCCACTGTCCTATTATACTCAGGGTTTAAGTCTTAGAGATACTTCTCAAGTATTTGCACTAACAGTCTGAACATCTCCCTTCACCAAAACACATCTTCATTCAGAGTGAGGAAAGAAATGTCTACACTCACTCATCCCTGAGCATTCTGGATAGCTTCTTCCCTGTAGACCTTTAGGACTGCATCACTCTTCCTTGTCACTACAAGGTATGAAACCCACTTCTTGGAAGAGGTATGTATGTGCCAGCATACTGCACAGATCAGGGTTCTGCTGTGGAGACTAGGATCTAGGTTAAGGAGCAAAGTATCTATGATGGCATCGTAACGGGGTTCTAGTGTCCTTGGGAGGACTGAAGCAACAATCTAGACTGAGCCTTGGTGATCTACACCCCAAACCATAACTCAGACTGTTGAGGCAGCTGCTCCCTCTCTACATTGCAGAAATGGCCTGCTGCTTCCAGAGTCTCACAGCCACCTCCTGACAGAAGCCCCCTGATCAGGAAGCCACTACTGTTACAGGCAGATAAAGAAGGTGCAGTGCCTGTTACAGTCCACCCCAGCTAACCAGTGGCCATCTTCCTGCATTTCAGGATTCACAGAGTTAGTGATCAGATGCAGAGAGTTTTGCTGGTGCCATGAGAGAAAACCAGATGCTTCCATGGTCACTCCTGCTAGCAAAAGCGCAAAAATATGGCCTCCATCTCACTTCCAATTTCCTAACCTTGAACAATTTGGGGACTGGTCAAACCAAATCACATCCAAATTAAGTCTTTGCCGTTGTTTTTAGCTTTCAGTCACACTACAGCATAGGAAGACAATCTAATAGATGGTTACACGTGAACACTGACTATCAGTCTGCCATAACCCAGACATATTACCTATTCACAAGTAATAATACATTTTATTATTTCCTTTACACAGAAAGCCAAAATCAATAAAGTTCACATCATAAGAATCACAGACCCTTTTTGAAAAATGTCTCCTGAGGACATCCAAATATGATTATTTTCTTCTCTAGGACGTATACCAGTTCTTGAAGCATGGCCGGCTTTTTTTGTCTGGTTTTGAATTTCTAAGGGCTTTGAATGCATAAACTTTGACAGGGATAATTAGATGTCTTATGGTCAGTGTTTTGACAGCAGTTTTATATAAACTGTAAAAGCTAGCCAGGCTCGGTGGCTCAGCCTGTAATCCCGCGCCTTTGGGAGGCTGAGGTGAGTGAATTGCCTGAGCCCGCGGGTTCGAGACCCGCCTGGGCAGCGAGACCTCATCTCTACAATAAATCAAAAAATCAGCCGGGCATGGTGGTGCATGCCTATAATTCCAGCTACTCGGAAGGCTGAGGCGGAAGGATCGCCGGAGCCCAGCAGGCCGAGGCTGCGGTGGCCAGGAGCGGCCACTGCACTCCAGTCTGGGCGACAGAGTGAAACTCCAACTCAAAAAAAAAAAAAAAAAAAAAAAAAAACTGTAAAAGCTTCTTCATATGGTGTGTCTTTCTTCAAAAGACTTTGCCTTGCTTTTGTTGCCAGGTGAATTCCAACCTCTGAAAGAACACAGCAGCCAGGGCCATCCTAACCATTGCTTTGGTGGTGTTCAAGCTGCTTTTAGAACTCCCGATGTTGACCTTGATGTGTTCTGCTTTGGTTCCTCCAAACAAGAGCAAGCGACCCAGTGGGACTGGAATTCTTTACCTCTTTCGCCTACTGTCATGGCTGCACTGATGCCAAGTGGGGCATACCCAAACCCACCCAAACTTTGTTCTGTTTATGGCACAATCTCTTTGCCAATGTTAGTACCTTCATTTTTCAGATGAACATTTAAGATTTCCTAAGGAAATCGTGAGAGGCAAATAGGGCTGAATTCGTGGTAGCCCAGAAATACACACCCCCATGAGATTTTCATTGTGTAGAACATGGAGAACATGGAGAAACCCACACCATCAATTCACCTAGTTCTTATATAGATGTAGAAATGTTGACAAACAACTTTAAAAGAAATATGAGTTAACAGCTTGAGTACTGAAATACGACTCTTCCTCTCATGGTACCTGAAGAGCCATGGCTGTGTAAAAATCACAGTGCAATATATGCAATAAAAATCATTTTCATTTATCAAAATAGCATCTATTACCAAGACATGAAAACAAAACTGACAAATTAAGTTACATATTTCTGTCAATCTTTTGGGAGTTTTCTATACTGCTCAGTGAAAAGGCCTTACTTACCAATTCCATTTGAGCTCTTCTAATCAAATTTCCACATAAACTGGTTATAATTGTTAACAATCCCTTTTGGGAAGATGGGTGATTTTTTTTTTTAAGTAGAACAACCCCCAAAAGATGTGTTTTAATATGTATATAAAATATAAAGTTTTTGATTCATTTAATGTTTAGAGAGTTATTTGTGGACTTTTTCAGTATGAAAATTAAGACAAGTGTGCATTTAGTAAGTTATATTCTTTTGGGTTGTTTTAATATACTAAAAACATTATAAAATAAAAATCACAAAAATTAGGCTAAGTTCCTGCAATGATCTTTTAATGACAACTCTACACCTCACCCTACGTAAATACTTTTAACTTTCACTTGAAGATGATTACATATGCTGGATAATGAATACTTACAGAAGAAAATGAGTTATTGGGGCAGATAAATAAATGGGCTTTAATGTTTGCATACTAGTTTAAATAACTACCAATAACTGTTCTGCTAAGCTTCTTCTCAGAAATTCTAATCTTTTTTTCCCCTGTGTTTGCCTAAAATCTTCCTCATACATCCAGTTTTATAGATAACTGTCAGGTACATACAGAGGATAGCACTTTGCAATTGTGATGTATTTTATGGCATTTTATTTGTTTAGTTAGCACTTGCGAGCACCAGCCACATGCAGATTACCATTCCTGCCTTGATAGAATTCACAGTTTTGCAGAAGAAATCATTTAGACTTACATCACATTTCAAATGCCTATTAAAATATTTTATGTCTAACTTTTATGAACTTTTTCTTAGAAAAAACTTAAATATTTTCATTTTATAACAATTTCTAATACTTCAGACTTAGTATATTTACAGTGTTTCAGAATTTTATTTTTGGCTAGGTAATAAATTTACAAGTTGGAAATTCAAATTTTCAAAAGAAAGGCCATCATGCACTGCAGAATGTTTCAGTGTCCCATAAGATGATAATTGAGCTGCCCTATATAGATGCATAATTTTTTATTTTTTATTTTTATTTCCTGTGCCTTTTTTATGTTTAGATATGTCTAGATGCACAAATACTTAGCGCTGTGTTACAACTGCCTGCAGTATTCAGTGCAGTAATGTGCTATGCAGTTTTGTGGCCCGGGAGCAACAGACAAGCCTTAGTGCCTCGCTGTGATAGGCTATACTATCTAAGTCTGTGTTGAGTATGCTCAGTGATGTTCACATGGCAAAATCACAATGACGCACTTCTCAGAACTATTCCAGTTTCCAACTATCCAATTTATCCTCCCCAATTATCCAGTTTCTCCTCCTCAGCTGGTTAGGATGAAGCTCAAGTGCATGTAAGAGAACAGTCAAAATCATTGACTTGCATTGGTGGTAGTGGTGAGCATAGCTGCCTTCTAAAATCATTGACTCGTATATTTCACTTAAACAGAGCAACTCAAAGGTAGTCCGATACTTGTATGGAGGGTCTGCAGTATTATCAGACCAGGGCTCCTTCTGTCTGTATGCCTGTCTTCTTTATCCTTTAGCTTCTAATTCTCAAGGCTGCCTCTCAGTCCACTTTCCTTGCTAAACTGCCCTATCACTTACTTATTCAGGCATTGTTCTTTAAAGAGCTCTCTTCGACACCAAGAAGAGGAGATACAGACACAAGTTCAAATCACAGGCAGCTTCACATAAATGATTACCTTCAGTAGGTGGGCCATGAGCATCTTGAAAGAACGCATAGCCCAGAAGGGAATGTCATACCAGGACAACAGCAACCTGCTTCGTTTTCATTTTTTGGCCTAGACCCAACATTTTTCATAACTTTTAAGTATCATAGCTGACAAGTTCTTCATTAAATCATAATGTTTTATTTTTTTAACTAAAATTTTGCCTAGAAATATGAAATGGTACTAATGTTAAGTATTATATTCAATAGATATCTTCCCTAAATAGAAATGTGGCTCTTCATTATATGTGCTGTAATTCAACTCAAATCTCACAAAATACATTTGACCCAATTCACTAATATGTTGTTTTTTAAACAAGACATTTTATTTTATGGCTTAATTTCAAGGGGAAAAGTATTCTAGAATGTAGCCTTTATATGGTGTGTCACAAGAAAAAGAGCAGTCTACTGTTTTTGTGCTAAAGAAAACTGTAAGTGCTTTTCAGAAAGAGGCATTTCCTTATCAGAGGTATACCGTGAGCTATATCCCAGGGAAAGAAACAGCCTATCAGTCATGATTATTCCATGCTTATTTCTAGGTTGGATTCTGAATATATTTTAAGTTATCAGTTAGTTGGAAAAAAAAACTTTTGAGGTGGCTCTGTCATTAAAGTATATGAATGTGAAGTATCTGTTACTTCTCACAGACATTTTTTTTTTTTTTTTTTTTTTTGAGTTGGAGTCTCACTCTGTCGCCCAGGCTAGAGTGCAGCCGCACACTCACGCCCACAACAGCCTTGACATGCTGGACTCAGACAATCTTTCCAACTCAGCTTTCCAAGTAACTAAAACTACAAGCATACACCACCACGCCTGGCTAATTTTTTGATTTATTGTAGAGACGAGGTCTCATCAAGTTGCCCAGGCTGGTCTCGAACCCATGAACTCAGGCAATTCTCTCACCTCAGCCTCCCAAAGTGCTGGGATTGCAGGATTGAGCCACAAACATCTTAATATATAAAATATATAGAAAGTTATTCTCTAATCTTTGTGATTATTGGAAACCAGCTCAAAATATCACCTTGTTGGAATATAGCCTACCAAAAGAACTTAATGAACGATTACTTTTAAAAAATACTACTTTTTCCTGCCTTTTTCAATGTTCCACTATCAAAAATTAAGTATATGACTATATCTACTGATAGTACATTTTTTACTGTTAGTGTTTATTTTTTTTAAGACATATTATGAAAAGGCATTACAGTTTAACTCTGGAAACTTGCTTATTGTGATCCTCTTTCTACCTGGTATCATTTTAACAGGTACAGGAAGCTACTTTATTAAGCTCCTCATATTCAGTAGCTACAAATAAGATTAGTAAGTTATATTGAGTTTTTTGTTTGTTTGTCTGTTTTTGGGGGGGGTTGAGTTGGAGTCTCACTCCATCCCCCAGGCTGCAGTGCAGTGGCATGCTCATGTCCACCCCAGCATCAACCTGCTGGGCTCCACCAATCCTTCCGCCTCAGCCTTCCAAGTAGCTGGAACTACAGGCGCGTGTTACCAAACCCAGCTAATTTTTTTGATTTATTGTAGAGACGAGGTCTTGCCAAGTTGCCTGGGCTGATCTCGAACCCACCGGCTCAGGCAATCTACTCACCTCAGCCTTCCAAAGTGCTGGGATTACAGGCTGAGCCACCGAGCCTGGCCTATATTGGATGGTTTTAATAGACTAAAAATATTAGAAAAATAAAAAGGGAGTTAAGCTAAGTTCCTTCAATGCTCTTTTAATGGCAACTTTGCACCTCACCCTATGTAAATACTTTTAACTTTCACTTGAGGATTATTATATATGCTGGTTAGTGAATACTTGCAGAGGAAAATAAGTTTCATTTAGGCCAGTGATGTTTTGGTGTTCATAATTTATAGTTATTGAATAAAATACTATCACTATTTCTGAAAATTCGGACATATTGTCCAAGTGCTAAACATCTGATTTCTTTTTTTGAGGTATTCATTTCAGAACAAGAGGAATATAACTTTGTAATTGCGAGAGCTTTCCATAATACCTCCTCTGAATGTGTAGGGCCTTATTAGGGTGGTTTATGTTCTGTGATATTCTTTTTAAAGGGAGGAAAGTTAAGTAAGAGGTTTTCCCTCATTGCAGCAACATGGTGTCAAGGAGGTGGCCGAGAGTATGACCTTGGGCCCTTAAGACTGTTTCCTCACCTGTAAAACTGGAGTACCAGTTCCAACTATGAGAAGCTGTTGTGAGTCTGAAACTAAGTCAGTAATGTAAAAGGACCTGACTAATGCTTGGTGTATATATTACCAGCTCAGTAATTTTTCTATCTTTCCATTGTTAAAATTCCATGTTGTGTGTTTAATGATATTTGCATAAGATTAGAAGTTAAAAGTTCAATACAATTGGTGACATATAAGACTGTGCATTTTAATACTTGCCTCTTTTTTGGGAAAGGATGGGGGACTCGAAGGACAGCACTTTGAAAAAACATTGTTGTGGTAGGTTTATGGTTATGGGGAAGAGTCAACAGCTGTTCTGCAGATAACTGAAAACTTGGTCTGATCCGTTACAAAGTTTCTTTAGTTCTATAAATACAGTATTTTTATTGTATAATTATTTGTAACCTAACAGTAGGCAAGTTGCTAGAAAGCAAGATTTCCCCCGAAAGGGTTTGAGTGAGTGGCCAGACTGTACTTGGGCTTGGTGGATGAAGAAGAATGGGTGGTTGGTGGCAAGTTAATGCAAGACTTGGAACTAGAGGAAGCAACAGAGCCCACAGACTCCTGCCACCATGGGTCTCTGGATGGCACTAAAGGTGACTGGTTGCCAGATGGCTACCTGTGGGCAGACCGAATGCAATACCTGAAGTACGGAGAAAGCTTAAGTGTGTACAGACACTATTCTTATTTAAAAATTTAACGAAATATTATAAATTCTTAACATCTTAATGATGACAAGATTTTTAAAAATTGGTTCATAAACTCAGAGTGGTTCTAAGGTAATCATTAATCTACTGGGTTAATATTTTTTTCTAATGCCAGCGCTGCTAGAATGTTACATTGCAGATCTTTTGAACATATTTTCTCAGTGTTTTGAAGAATATGTGCATGCTTGACACTATACTGTTCTTTGTTTTTGTTGCAGTTTGTGATCTTACCACAGTATGAAATTTGTAAGAAATTAAATGGGAATTCATTTATACTTACCACCTTTTATTTTTTAATAGCTACATCTGTCACTGGAGTCACAGAACCATCATAAAGGAGAGCTGATATCATAATGTACACTGCCAAAGAGTCAAGTATTCCCCTATTGATAGTTAATCTCATTTAAAACAGAATCTACTGAGTGAATGTTACATAATCTGTCAGACCCACCCATTAGGTGTCTTAAAGAGCCTAATAAAGGGAGTATAACATCAAAAACCAGGTTTGAAATCTAGCCTCTGCTGCTTAGAGTGTGACCTCTTTCAATTTATTTAAGCTATCTCAGGTTCTGTTTCATATTTGTAAAATGGAAGTGGTTGCAATATCTACTTCAGAAGGTTTTTAAGCACTAGAGGCTATCCAGCATGTGAAGGCTTAGCGCGTTGCCTGGCGTGGACCTTGGCTCCATGAGAAGTACTGTTTATGTTTTCAACATCCTCTTCATTGTCATCTATTTTTAAATGTTTCCTGGATATCCAAACCCAGCATTTTTCCTATGGATATATGAAAGGTAGAATTATGAATATCTGTGCATTTTAGTATAAAAAATTGTCATGAAAAGATTAGCATGTCCATAAGCAACTGCTTATAATATATAGCCGAGGTTATCTGTTAATCGATACATTTGTGCATTAAGATTTTAAATGTAATTAACAGTTATGCAACAATACTTTAAGTATTGTTTTTTAAAACTTTCAACCCTTTACAAAAGATTATCCTTATAAGTGTTCAGTAGTATCATTATCTTCTTGCACAAACTTAAAAGAAAATATTTCCTCTTTAAGCAAGCACTGTACTTGCACTTACATCGTCTCAATTCTCATAATAAATGTGACAAGTGAGGATTATTCTCATCTTAGAGAAAGAAAAAATGAGTCTCAGAGAGTTTATGTGACTTGCTCAAAGCTACACATTGTCTTGTGTCACCAGGTCACTGTTAATTCCGTTCAATCACAACCACTTTCTTAAAGTGCTGTAATTGGGACAAACTATGGAAATTTCCTTTTCTCTGTTAACATGGGAGCAGATATTTTCTTACTCTAATGAACAGTCTAATGGTCAGGACTGTACAGTTATAGACTGACCTCTCTTAGGACAGAATTACCTCCTTACCAGTTGTAATATTCAAGCACAAGCAAGATCATTCCTTGTCAAGGATGTTATGGAAGAAATAGTGGTTTTATGTGTCATGTGTCTATAAGGAACTTTCAGAGCTCAAAATCATACCTTCTAGTCATCTATTTCCTCATCTCCTCTTCTCATCAGACGCCATATTGAAGCTTTCATCTTCACAAGGTTACTTTCGAATCCTCTGAACGATATAATGCTGTGGAGCATATGCATTCAACAAATATTTGATCGCCTGCATGTGAGGGAACTTTGCTAAGCAGATAATTTGTAATATCATCTTGAGGTAAATAATTATTTGAGGGGAGAGAAAATGATGTGTTCTCATTAACTTGAAATAATAGATTGTTACATAATAAATGGTAACAAATGTTAGATACATAAAAGAGAGGAATAAACCATATGCTACATATAGATATATGAATGAGAAAAGCAGGGTCTATCCTATTTGCTAACATGCGGTAAGCGACTCCATTTATGAGAAGCTGGTTAAAAGAGAAACATTATTTTAGTTCTGCCCCTCCTCATTCTTCTCTCTTCGTCTCCCTGATTGTACTTGGGGGTGGAAAAAGGTTGATTATTAATTTTGTTTTTTTTCCTTGGATGGGTACTTATTTTTATTCTTAAATATAATTTTTTAATAAAATTGAGCTGTATGTTTTATGCTGAAAAACAGCATTGTACACCCTCCACACCCCAGCCAGCTCCCTAGGGCTCTAGTCAGCCACATCAAAAAGCCAAAAGCTTAGACTTCTTGAAAAATAAGACAGTCAGTACACCTCATGCATAAGGCACTCTATATGAGCAGTCTGTCGCTTGAAATTGGAACATCCTAACTGCTATGGACAGAATGGATGGAAGTTGAGGATGTGGCATCTTATTAGAAGGGGGACAAGAAAAAAGGACAAGTTTTATAAACCAAGGGTTAACATTCTGAAATTTATTTTCTTTTAACTAAAACTTATTTTTAATTTCATTTTATTCAGTGTTCAATAAATCATCAAGAATTTAGACTCTTTTTAAAGTTGAGATCTCTCTCTGCCCCCCAGGCTGGAGTGCAGTGGTGCCTTTATAGCTCACTGCAGCCTCGAACTCCTGGACTCAAGTGATCATCCCTTCTCAGCCTCTCAAGTAGCTAGAACTACAGGCACATACCACCACACCTGGCTAATGTTTTAACGTTTCATTTTGTATATTTGAGGTTTCACTATGTTGCCCAGGCTGATCTTGAATTCCTGGCCTCAAGCGATTCTCTGGCCTTGACCTCCCAAAGTCCTGGAATCACAGGCATGAACACTCAACCTGATTCAGACTCTTTTTCATCTTCCTGTTGATTCTCCATGGCTGTTACCCTTGGGCTCAGCAACTCATGCTTGTAAGATAACTGGCATCATATCTACACACAGCCATGCCCAGAGACACATGGATCTTGGGAAGGACTCTTTTCTCTTATGTCTCTGTTTTTGAGAAGGAAAATGTCTCCCAGAAATCCCCTAACAGACTTCTTGTTAGGCTTTAGTGGCCAGAACTAGCTCATGTGGCCATGTGGTTTGCTGACTGTGCCATCAAAAGAACCTCTCACCTAGAATAATCTAATAGCTCCCAGCAACTTTTCTTCCTCAAGTATTAACACATCCACTGCCACTGATTTTTCTTCCTAAAACACAGATCTGGTCAAGTTCTTCCACTACTTAAAAACTGTCAACAATTTCCCTTTGAATTCCTCTTCCATCCCTGATTACTCTGCACAGTGCATGCAGCCCTTGATGGTAGCCTGGACTTTAGTTCTTTTAATTGTGAAATATATGGTCTCAACACACTTGAGATTATATATTGTGGGGTTTGAGAGTTTAAAAATAACAGTTTATGCCAGGTATCATGGAATCTGCCTGTAGTGCCAGCTACTGGGTAGGCTGAGGTAGGAGATTGCTTGAGACCAACCTTGGAAACATAGGGAGACCCTATCTCAAAAAAAAAAAAAAAAAAGGATATCTGAAGATTACCACAGATGTTGTATTATGTAAAGAAATAATCAGCAGTATTTATTGAGTAAATATTTTTCACTTTGATGGGCTAGGCATTGTACCTGGAATATAGCGTTAAATAAACAGTCGCAGGATTGTCTTTGTGGAGAATACCATCTAGAAGGGAAGACTTATTAAAATGAACAAGTAATTGTAAGTGTGATAGTGTTAAACAAGAACAGTGAGTGGGCACTGATGAGTCAATAACTGAAGATGAGCTTTCCCGAAGCAGTGGTGTTTTAGTTTGAGCTAGATACAGAGGGTGGGTGTAGGGACCAGACACATGGAGACTGGATTGGAGGGGGCAATGGTAGGTTGGCTGGAGACCAGATGAGAGGAAATGACAGTAATCCAGCGGATGGTGGGTGGCTTGGGCCAGACTTGAAGCAGTGAGGATAGAGTAAAAATACAGGATATGGAATGTGATTATACTTGGGGGAATAAAACATATGGCTCTTGAGTTATTGACTGGAGCACGTAGATGAGACTGCTGTTTTCCTGAAGAAAGGATCACTACTTGGTTAGAGAAAGAAGATCGAGAAAAACCTAGAAGACCCCGTCAGCAGCGACTTAACCAACCACTTGGAGAATTAGAAAGTTGTCCATGATATTGCCATTGCCCCTTGAGTGCAGTGTCACTGGATGTATATCTTCTGTCTGGCTCTGCCTGCTTCTCTCATCATCACCGGCTGCATAGAGAGCTGTTACCTTTTTGGCTTATGTCTACATGTGGTTTTCTTGATGATTTTGTTTCAAAGGGACATAGATATTCATTTTTCGTAGCTTGTAAAGAGTTTATGTGTGGCTGAAAGTAGTTCTCGCTGGGTGTTAGGAGGACAGGTAAATTTTAAGTTATTATAAATAAATAACATCCATTCAAGCAATAATTTTTTTAGCATTAACTCTGTGTGAAATGATATCATAGGCCATGATATGAACACATGCCTTGGAGTTCTTAATCTGAATTCTGACTTTCCCACTCACCAAATATAGGAACATAGACCAAAAATGACTAAGGTCTCTGCACATTGATTTCCTTATCTACAAAATGGATCTAACATATTTCAAGTTGTTCTGAGGATTAAATAAGTAATACAAGTAGAGTAATTAGCTTGCTCCTAGCTATCATTAGTGGTGGTGGTCGTGGTGGTGATGGTGGCAGTAGTGAGAGCGACAGCATTGGTTGTGGCCATAGCAGTAGAGGAAGTCATTGAGGTATGGGAATGGTGTAGTAACCATGGAAGTCATTTTTGATTCTGAAGACTGTGAAGGTGTTGAGAGTAGATGATATGCATAAAAAACTGCCCTTGGCTGCTTTGCTCAGAAAGACTGTGAATATGAAAGGCACTCAGCTTCAAGGACTGTCCAGTACAAAGGAGTTTTTAAATTTGGTTGGGCTCTGTTGTTAGGAAACAAATCACTATGCTCACTTAAACTTGGACCTTGGAGGGTATATTTTATGAGTTCAACACTGAATTACTTTCACAGTTCAAGAACACTGCCAAAGTGACTTAAAAGTATACAACAATTATTTAACTATTTCAGAAAGTCAATTTAGGACTGGAAAATCTATATTAAAATGGCAAGAACAATGCTCACTTGCATGTACTTTAAAGAGCAAGTTCAAGCCTCGCTTCTTGGTGAGGGTGTATTATAGTCATTCAATTACATACTCCGAGTGTTATTGTCTTTATGACACAGCAAACTGATTTCAAAGTGTAGCTTTGTTCTCTGTAATAAATTGTGTTGTTTAAAAACTTTCAGGCAGAATTTAGAGCTCAGTGTGAATTTTCTCTTTGTTTTAATTATTTTTTTCTACTTGTTTATTTGAATAGCTTTCATGAATAAACAAACCTCTGAGGAAAAAATAAGAGGTAGTAAATCAATTTAAGAAATTAATATGATAATATGAGCCAACATTTGCTGCACTTATAGGCCTGGCACTATGCTAAGATACTTACGTATATTATTTCAGTTAGTCATCACAACAATCTTGAGATGATAGTGCTGAGATACTTACGTATATGATTTCAGTTAGTCATCACAACAATCATGAGATGAGAGCACGAACAGTATTATCTTCACTTTACAGGTAAAGAAATTCAGACAGGTTTCCACACACAATTGGTGAGCCGATCTGTTGCCAGAGCCCTGTTTTTAACCACGTTGTTAATTGAGCAAGTTCTTTATTATTACTGTTTCTTTGATTTACAGTCAGAGGGTGAATCACCATTTTATTAATATCTCCCTGAATATTTTTATATTTTAGGTTGCATGCCATTTTCAGACTGCCATTTTATCATTTGTTGTGCCATTTTAAAACTAATTTTAAATGTAGAGCGTACACTTGAAATAATAATGTATTGGGAGCCGGGCTCGGTGACTCAGCCTGTAATCCCGCGCCTTTGGGAGGCTGAGGTGAGTGGATTGCCTGAGCTTGCGGGTTCACGACCCGCCTGGGCAGCGAGACCTCATCTCTACAATAAATCAAAAAATCAGCCAGGCGTGGTAGCGCATGGCTACTCGGAAGGCTGAGGTAGAAGGATTGCTGGAGCCCAGCAGGTCGAGGCTGCGGTGGCCGAGAGCAGCCACTACACTCCAGTCTGGGCGACAGAGTGAGACTCCAACTCAAAAAAAAAAAAAAATGTATTGGGTTTTTGTTTTTCCTTCAAGTCTGTAGTAAGCTGTTTGCAGATATACCATGTTATTGTTTTTAGTACTACTTTTCTACCTTAGCTGTTGCCAGTCAGTTATTTTGAAAGAAGACTGATTTAATAAAAGTAAATCATGTTAAGTTAATGATTATATAAAATTATAGGCTAATCCAGAAATAAAAGTTATTCATCTGAAAGAATACAAAAGATTATGTGCTCATTTAAAAACTTTTTATCAGGTACGATTTTGTTTCAAAGGGACATAGATCTTCATTTTTCATAGCTTGTAAAGAGTTATGTGTGACTGAAAGTAGTTTTTAATGGATGTTAGGAAGACAGGTAATTTTTAAGTTTCCATATCCATCTTTATATCCCTCGTATCTGGCAATTAAGAAGAATCATGTGTATCAATAAAGGTTTTCTGAGTGAATGGATTTTTCAATTAGGAGTAAGGAGTAAGTTCTTTTTTACCAGAAGAAAAACATGTTTTTAAATTATTATTGTAAAAGCAATTGGTCTTCTGTAAAGTATGAAGAAGACACCAGCCAGAGACAGGTAAGGGCCATGGAGATATGATTGGGGTTTGTCAGTAGGTAAAGGGTATCTAAACAATGCAAGTGGAGCAGATTGCCTTCAAATTAGTGTAGCTAGCAAAGAAAATATTCAGGGACAGCCCCTAAGTCATGCTGACACTCAGGCTCAGGATAGGGGAAGGAAGCACCAGAGCAGAGCACTGGGAAAGAAAACCAACCATGGGTGATCTGGATCCAAGCCAAAGGAGAAGGATGTACCAGGGAGCACAGAGGGACAATATGTCCAGTACCACTGAGAGGTAGGGTCAGATATGAGAAGTGACCACTGGGCTTAGCTATGTGGAGGGTGCTGTGACCTAAGGAAGAGGGCTAATTTGGTCCAGTGAATGAGACAAATACCTGGCTGGAATGAGTTCAAGAGATAACAAGAGAATCTAGAAACAGAGAGAATGCATTCAAGAGAGTTTGCTATAAAAGGAGGGAGAGAGGCTGAGGTGGAGGAATGTTTGAGGCCAGGAGTTTGAAACCAGCCTGGACAACATAGTGAGACCATGTCCGTAATTTTTTTTTCTTTTTTTAGCCAGCTTGGTGTTGTGTGCCTATTGTCCCAGCTACTTGGGAGGCTGGGGTGGGAGGATCACTTAAGCCCAGGAGTTGGAGGCTGCAGTGAGCAATAATTATGCCACTGTACTCCATCCTGAGAGGCAGAGCAAGACCCCATCCCGCAAAAAAAAAAAAAAAAAAAAAAAAGAAGAGAGGAAAAAGAATTAGTAGTTTGAGGAGGAAGTAGAGTCATGGAAAGGGTTTTTGTTTCTTTAAGATGAGAGAAATAGTAGCATGTTTGTTTGCTAAAGAGAATAATTCAATGAAATGAGAAATTAATGATGTTAGAAAGAGATGAGTGACTCGCTGGAGTGTTGTGCTTCAATGAGAGGCTATGAGGTGGCTTGCAGACGGCGAAGCTGACCTTATTGGAGAAGGGGCAGTCCATCTGAGAAGCGGGAAGAAGGTAGAGTCTATGGCAGCGGTGATGGGGTGGAAAGGTGTCAGCATGAAGCAGCTGGTGGACAATCTTGTCTTGCTGGTTTAGTCATTTATTTTCACTTCTTGTCTTCCAATTTAAGAATTTGTTAAAAGCCTTTTCTGAATCATGCAACTTATTTAAACCGCCTTCATAGAAATATTAACTCTTGGTATGAAATATATCATTAACTCTTGTAAGTTATAAACTTTGTTTTATAATGTTTATATATATAATGTTTTATATACATATATAATGTTTTTTTGATTTATCAATATTTTTTAATTTTGATATTGTGGGGTATAGTTAAGGGTTAGGTATACAAATATGCTTCATTTAGGCCCCCTTGTTGATAACAGGTGTTTCCCTGGCCCCAGACAGATGTTTACTACCATTAGTCCTAACCCCTCCCCATGGTTTCCCACCACTGACAGTCATTTTCTTATGGTAGTGCGTTCGATGATCAAGGTCCACTATATGAGTGAGAATATGTGATACTCAGATCTTTGTTTCTATGAGAGGTCACTCAGTATTACAGACTCTAGCTCCATCCAGGTTGCTGCGAAATTCGTGATTTTGTTCTTTTTTATGGCTGCATAGTATTCCATCGTGTATATGTACCACATTTTTTTAAATCCAGTCCTCTTTTGATGGACAGTGTGGTTGGTTCCAAGTTCTTGCTATTGTGAACAATGTTGCAATAAACATTCGTGTGCAGGTATCTTTTTTATAGAGTGATTTGAGTTCTTTGGGGTATATTCCCAGTAGGGGGATTGCAGGGTCATATGGAAGGTTGATGTTTAGAGCTTTTAGGAATCGCCATACTGCTTTCCACAGAGGTTGCACTAGTTTACAACTCCCACAACAGTGTAGGACTGTTCCCTTTTCGTCACACCCTCTCCAACAGCGATTATTTTTGGAGTTATTGATAATTGCCATTCTGACTGGAGTTAGGTGGTATCTCAGGT